>NC_064922.1:706781961-707084991 GCF_023897955.1 Schistocerca gregaria | reverse complement strand
ATTATGATGCTGAGATATGTTGATGATGAATAAGGCGATGTTATACGAGGAATATGATTATGCTACATGTTTATTATGATGAATTATTGAAGAAGTATCGCCGAATATGTATATGTGTAATAAGGCTATGAATAATGAGTAGTGGTTAGGGGCTCTGGTTGATTACACTTTGAAGCACTTTGTGCTACTTACTGAAATGCTAGTGTTGAGAAATATTCTCATATCTACACACCTGATTATGACAAGTGTCTTTCTATGAGAGTCGAGAGAGTTATTACTGACCTATGAAATGCCATCTCGGTGGTGAATGATGCTCTTATGATTTCTTTGTACATATTTGCATTTTTTATTTGATATCTAGTTTCTACCTGCCCTGCAGTGTTGATTTTATAAAATAAAATTTAATACACATGCTAATGCAAACACTTTCTGTCAACAGATCAATTAAATAATAATTTTATGATCCACATTCTTGAAAAGGAGCACTTGGAAGGAAAGAACAATAAGAAGGAGAAGGGACTAGTAACAGGAATTGCCTACATAATTTTCTTTTCAAGAACTTGGTAATTTTTTCGTAGAAGAAGTTGTTGTGGAGCACCACTCTAGTGTTAAGATGTGACATAGATCTTAAAATGTGAATAAACATTTCGCTTACCTGCATTGCTGTCTTTACTGTAACATTTTTTTTCTGCTTGTGCTTTCTGATGTTTAGATATAAGTTATTGCATTTTCTGCTGTTATTTGTCTGCTGCTGTCCTACTGAATTTTACTTTGTGTTACTGTGGTAAGCCGGTTTTGCCACAGATTTATTTTTCTTCTTTGCTGCATACTGCGTTATATTAGTTGAAACGTTGCATTTGCTTTGCTAATTTAGATATGCTGCTGCTTGCTTTGCCACTTTGCATTTTGTTGTTGTTTGTGTTAATTGTTTTGTGCTGCTGCATTGCTGAAGTCTCTAGTTTACGTATCTGAGCTCAGCAGATTTAAGACATGGTATGTTATATAAGAAAATGAGTTGCAATGAGTTGGGAAGAATGCATTGAACAGCTAAAAGAAATAGGTTTGGCCAAAGAGTATTGTACAATGAGAAATATTTATTTTGGAAGATTAAATGTACAGATGTAAGTAGGGAATGTTGACAACAGGTATAGGTAGGATTTTCTTGGAAACATATGATGAGGTAAGAAATATACGAAAGTATAGATAGAGATAAATAGGAACTTTTTTGTGGGACCAAATGTTGAAACAAGAAGACAGATTTGTGGGAATTAAGCGTAGTTTTTGTTGGAAACGAAGTACTACAAGTACTGCAATACTAAATATTACACTGAAAACTGACCCTATCCTTTCCTTTTGTATTATTCGGCTGTGTTTATGTGTACCCTTGTGTGACTGTGTTCTTCCTGTCTCTGTGTGTTTACCTGATTGTTTCATATACTTGCTACATTATTCTCAAGACTTTTCAGTTGTGATTTGGTGGCCCATTACTACCATAATCTCTACAAGGACTGCAGTCGGTCTGCACCTTTGGTTGCCCATTACTACCATAACGTCTACAAGGAATAATGTGGGTCTGCTCTGTGGTGACCTATCAATTGCACCAATATTCTTCAAGACTTTGGCTGACTCTGCTGTGGGTCTCCTCTGTTTTGGCTCATTATTGATCTTCATGTCAAGAGTCAACACTGTGTTTTCGTTAGAAGGGTAACACTACGTCTTCAAGACAGCACGGATGTCCACTACCTAAGTGTGCATTTAATTTACTGTCCAGACTTTGTGCATAAAACTGTCATAGACTACTCTTCTGATGAATGATTAGGACTGCCTTGAGAAACTGTGTGGACACTTTTTGCTTTATTGACCAACAGTATATTACTAATTGTGTGCATCTGATCTGTTTGAAATTGTTAACATAATTTTTTTAAACAAATTAGTACTGGCCACTACCCAAAACACTTTGTAAATTTTTTTGAGAAGAACGGGGGTGGGGGGGGGGGGGTGGGAGGTGGGGGGAGGGGCTATGTATGTAGCCGGTTTATATGTATGCAGCGCTTAGGCTGCATTAATATGACTGACAGCGCTATGCGCCCTCTATACAGGTTCGCAGCCCTGCAGCCAGGCAGACGCGCGTGTACGAAGCTCTCACTAAGTTAAGCGATTAATATTGAAATAAGAGCTACTTTAGTTAATATTACATTTTAGACGAGTGCATTTATTTCTTATTTAATCAATGAATTGAAGATTTCGCTTTTCTAAACATTTGTTTACATACTTAGGCGTAAATTTCGTACGAGCGTAGACATTTGTTTTTGACAAGACTTAGCGCTTCAAAGTTAAATTAATTCGTGTCTCTCATCCAGAATTTGTGTGGATAATTAAAAGTTTCTGAAGCAAGTTTATAAGTTTGTTTACATTTGTGTTTAGTTACGTATTAGTACAGGTTACGATACTATTGTGTTGTTGAAGTTATTTTGTACTTTTCTGTTAGGTTTTACTATCAAACCATGTGTAACAAATTTAGTGGTTACTGTAAAAATTTTAAAGAGGGGGTGTTCTGTATAGATTGTAGGTTGTGGTTTCATTGGGGCGAGTGTAGTGGAGAGGAAACGAGGGTAGGTAATGAGGCTCTTCCATGGCAGTGTAGGTTATGTAGAAGGGACAGAAAAATCATGGAACAGGAGGCAAAGATTTTTGCCCTTGGCTGAATTAGAAATCGCGAATTTGAAATTACGTAAACTAAGGGAGAAAAAGGACTCTGGGCTCTGGTAAAAGGTAGCAAAGCAAAGAGCGAAAAAGGTAAGCAGTTGATAAAACTTCTGAAAGTCAGTTAGCAAATCAGTTTGGGCTTGTTATCTGAAGTAGTGGAGGAAGGGTCTCATTCAGACGCAGTTGAATGTAGATTGAAGTAGAATACTAACATAAAGAAAAAAGACAGGTGGGGATCAAACCAGAATAGGAAAAGAACAATTCTGCTTATAGGTAGCAGTCATGGGGAGGTGTAGACCAACAGCTTCAGCAGAAATTAGGGACAGAGTACCAGGTCACAAGTTTTGTGAAATCAAGTGCTAGCCTTAGCCAGGTAACAGAAAACTTAGGTCAGCTATGCATGGACTTTGAGAAGGAAGATCAGGTAATTATAGTTGGGGGAGCAGGAAACAGCCTGGCTATGAATCCAATTTATAGTATTAGGAGTGACATGGATAAAATAGGAGCACAAACTGGGCACACGAATGTGGGGTTTGTGGAGGTCTTTCAGTGCCACGATCAGCTCTGGGTAAACACTGCTGTAAGGCGTGTTTTAACACTAAGCTGAACAATATGCTCCAGACACCGGCAAAGTCTCAGATGAGTGTTGTTCCAGTTGCGATATAGGTAGGTGGGGTTACACTACACATCGCCAGCATGTTAATAGGAAGGGGAAAGATATATTTAGATACTATAGATGCTGTAAGGGGGGGGGGGGGCACAGTCACACAAGGGAGCATCCCTGTGGTTATTGGGACCAGCCCGACAGAGTTTTTAGGTTAAAGCCAAATTCCAGACAGACTACAACCAAGGAAAATAGAAGAAACTTCAAGCGCAGCAAATTGGGGTAAATTTAAGGGAGGTATCAACTTACTTCACCAAAATAGCAGGGGAATAAAAAATAAAGTAGATGAGCTGATAATGCGTTTAGATGATCTCAAAAATAAGAATGAGATTGATATACTTTGTCTGTCTGAGCACTGTGTAACCATGTTGATGGAAAAGTCGGTATAAATTTGTATAATTTAGCATCTTATACTTGTAGACCTAGTATGGATTAAGGCGAAGTTGCCATTTTCATAAAACAAGGGTATAAATACAGTACTTTCGAAGTAATCAAATTTTGTGTTGATCAGCACTTTGAGGTTTGTGCACATGAACTGCAGCTAGATAATGTTGTGTTAGCAACAGTGTATAGGTCTCCACTAGGAGATTGGGAGCTACTCATAAAAAAATTTGACTACCTATTATGCTGTCTGTCAGACAAAAGGAAGAAGTTATAAATCTGTGGTGATTTCAGTGTCAACTTTCTAAGCAATTCTGATAGGAAATGTGGACTAGAAGTGTTTTTAACAACATATAACTTATAATCATTGATCAATTTACCTACATGTATTGCTCAGGACAGTAGTACTCTAATAGATAATGTATTTGTACAGCAAGAGTCTGTAGAACAAACACATGCTTTCCCAGTGGTAAATGGATTATCTGACCACGATGCACAACTGTTTAACTTACAAAACCTAACAGGCTGTACATTTCAGAAGCCATTAAGTAAAAGTGTGAGGGTGCTCAGCCCGGTATCTATAGATCATTTCAGAGAAAGTTTAGGAAACAAAAACTGGGAAGATGAATATAATGAGCCAAATACTAATGATAAAGGCAACATATTTCTTTATAAATTTATATCCCTTTTTGAACATTGTTTTCCAAAGAAAATTACTAAATGTAACACCAGAAACTTTTCAAAGAAACTTACGATTACTACAGGTACTAAAGTGTCTTCAGAAAGAAAAAGAAAACTATGAGATAGAGAGAACTAGTAAAGATCCAGAAGTAGTTTTACACTGTAAAATTATTGTAACATACTGAGAAAAGTTTTAAATAAATGAAGAAATATGTATGTTAGAGAAGAAATTAACAACTCCAGCAATAAAATCAAATCAATATGGAATTTTGTTAGAAGGGACACCGGAAAAGTAACCACTGGGGTAGGTAGTATTACTTTTAAAGAGAATGAAACCATCTTAACCAACAGTACACAGGCAGCCAAATGTATTTAACTATCACTTCTTAAGTGTAGGAGAAAAAATTGGTGAGAATAGTTCTAAAGAAAAAGACAGGCAGTACATGGAAGAGTCAGTTTTGAAAAATTTTAGTCAGATCAAGTTTCATCTAACAACCTCTTGTGAAATAAGGAAAACTATGAAATCTTTGAAAAATAAATGTTCTGTTTGAGTAGAAAACATCTCTAACAAGTTATTAAAACAGTGTGGAGCAATTACAGCTGATGTTTTGAGTCACATATGTAATGTATCACTGTCTCTGTATTTTTAAGACAGGTTAAAATATGCCATTGTCAGGTCTCTCTACAAAAAAAAAAAAAAAAAAAAAAAAAAAAAAAATAGAAACCACAGATGCCAATAATTATAGGCCAGTATCCTTGTTTACAGCATTTTCAAAAATCTTTGAGAAAGTAATGTACTCAACAGTGGTTAGCCATCTCAACAGTAATGGGATACTTAGTAAATCAGGGTTCAGATTTCAGAAATGCTCTTCAACTGAGACAGCAATATACAATTTCACTGTCCACATAATGGAGTCTTTAAAACGTAAAATGTCACCAGTCGGGATATTCTGTGACTTATCCAAAGCAATTATTTGTGTGATCTATGACACTATGGAGGAGGAGGAGATTAGTGTTTAACGTCCCGTCGACAACTAGGTCATTAGAGACGGAGCACAAGCTCGGGTGAGGGAAAGATGGGGAAGGAAATCGGCCGTACCCTTTCAAAGGAACCATCCCGGCATTTGCCTGAAGCGATTTAGGGAAATCACGGAAAACCTAAATCAGGATGGCTGGAGACGGGATTGAACCGTCGTCCTCCCGAATGCGAGTCCAGTGTGCTAACCACTGCGCCACCTCGCTCGGTATACGACACTATGTTAGAGAAATTACAATTGTATTGTATAAATGGAATGGTTTAAGTCTTATCTACAGAACACAAAGCAAAAAATCTCTTTGTGTGCTTCAAGTGATTCAAAGGAGTTTGCCACTTCATCTAACTCGGGTGAAATTACATTAGATGTTCCACAAGGTTCGATCATGGATCCCCTCATGTTCTTGATATATGTGAATGACCTCCCTTCTTATGTGAAACAAGATGCTGAACTGACGCTGTTTGTGGATGGTACAAGCATAATTAATAATACAGTAAAAGAAAGTCTGATAGAAAATGATACAGTTAAGGTCTTTGGAAAAGTTATTAATTGGTTTTCTACTCAAAAGAAAGTCGTTAGAATTATGTATGTGGTTCATAGTCACACATCTTGTAGGCATCTGTTAGGAATTCTTATAACCGCTTCACAGTAAATTTACTTAGTAATGAAATTTTTTCTCAACGACATGGACCCGTTTAAAAGCAACAGTGGCATTCATGATTACAATACCAGAAAAAAGAAAGACCCACACTATCCTTTACTTAACCTATCTTTGGCACAGAAAGGGGTAAAATATGCTGCTACAAATTTTTTTATTAATTAACAGATGAAATAAAATGTCTGACAGACAGCAGTAATAGTTACAAAAACAAATTGAAATCATACCTCCTTCACAACTCTTTCTATACCATAGAGGACGTCTTGAATATGGGTAAATAAATCTGGAGATATAATATATGCGTTTTGAGCTATTTAAGAGAATGAGATAGATAATAAAAATATTTAGGTATAGCACTATAATGTAAACAAACAAACAAACAAAAGAAAGAAACTTGTTTCCTGTGCGCATTTCTGTGCATTTGACACGTACCGCATCATATCGGTTTTCCGTGCAAATGATGAATGTAACACTTAACTAACTATAAGAGACTCTCTGGCTGGGAGGACTCGTAGTTAGAAGGTAATAATTAGTGGTGATGGAGGTTAGAAGCAGTGTTAGCGCGAGCAGACAGTCTGGACGTGTGTCTGTCATGGAGATTTAATATTGGTTGGAAATGGATTGTAAGATGTGGGTAATGGAATTATTGACGATTACATAATTTTTGGAACTGGATGTCACATGATTAAGGTAAAATCTGTTAAATACATTGCTTGCTCTGCAACAAAATCTTTCCGTTGCTAACCACATGTCTATTAGTAGTTAGAGTCTACAGTAGTTAGAATCTTTTTATTTAGCTGACTGTATACTTGCTGTATTTGCTGTAGTTTGTGTCATGAAGATTTTCAGTGAGGTAACTAACTTATGAAATGTGTAGGTTATTATTAAGGTTTCTTCTAATTTAGGACTATTCTTTTGTGTTAATTATTAGTCAGATTACGTTATCCTGGTATACTGTGGGTCGTAAATGAATAGAGTAAGTTTGAGGTACATTTTCCAGGGAAAATTCTGTATATCAGTATTGAAATTCTAAAGATAAGCAGAGTGACAGTACGTTCAGTTTCACTCAGCAGTTTTAGAAGGTTTAGTTGCATTAAGCAATTTAAGTAAAAACTTAGAAGTTTGACGTTCTCAATTTTTCTAATTTAAGTAAAAAAATATATATAGAAGCTTCAATTTATTTAGTATAAATTGCTCAATTGCTGTCGATACTATTTCTTTGAATTCAAGCCACATCTAGTTCATACTTGCATTGTTACCTTGGAAGGAGTCAAGATTGTCTCTCAGAAAGGCATCAAGCGAATTCTTATCTGACCTTTTGAATCGATACATACTTCGTCTACTTTTGGTGGATTTGAGAGTTATGGTATCCAGTCTCCCTAGAACAACCCTGTGTTCACTACTAATCTTTGTATCGGTTTTAACGCTCGTTAATAGTTCAGAATTATTTGTAAAGTGTGTTTCCATAGCTATTTACTATTTCAGTGGGATCATGAACTAATGGTTTGAAACAATTTTCAGAGAATGCGTTTAGCACAATTTCGGATGATGTTTCACTCGTACATCAAGATTTAAGCGTGCATTCACCCTCGACAGAGGACAAACTGAAGTCACCAACAACTATAGCTGTATTAGTCGGGTACGTGTCTGAAATTAGATTCAAGTTTTCTTTGAAATTTTCTCAAATTTTATCATGTGAATTGGGAGGTCTGTGAAAGCCTTCAGTTGTTATTTTATACCGATTGCCAAGACCTCTACCCATACTAATTCACAGGAACTACCTACTTCGATTTCGCTACAAGATAAACTACTTCAAACAGCATCAAAGACACCAAGGCCAACTGTATTTAGTATATCCTTCCTGAACACCGTAAGCTCCTTCGCAAAATTTCAGCTGAGCTTATCCTCGGCTTTAGCCAGCTTTCAGTGCCTATAACTATTTAGGCATCAGTGCTTTCTATTAGCGCTTGGAGTTCCGGTACTTTCCTAACACATCTATGACAAGTTACAACTGTTATACCGTGGTTCTTAGATTACGTTCTTCCTGCGTTGATCTGCTTCCTTTGAGAGTGAAGCCTTTTTTGTGTTTTTTCGAGACTCTCTAACCTAAATCAGCCCAGAGCACGCCACACAATCCTCGCTACCCTCATGGGCAATCGACTCCTGACCTATTTATCGGAATCCGAAAACAACTACCTTATGGCGCAAGTCGAGAAATCTGCATTCTACATTGTCGCGGAACCGTCTAAGCCTTCGACTCAGACCCTCCTCTCGGCTCTCTACTAGAGGTCCACAGTCGGTCCTGTCGACTATGCTGCAGATGGGTGAGCTCTGCTTTCATCTCAGAAACCACGGCTGGCAGTCTTTACCACTTCAGATAGCCGCTCGAAACCGGAGAGAATCTCTTCCAGTCCAAAGCGACAGACACCATTGGTGCTAACCTGAGCTACCACCCGCAGTCGGCTGCACCCTGTGCTCTTTACGGCTACCAGAAGGACCCGTTCCACGTGTGGAATGACTCCATCTTGTTTGCACACGGAGTGCACACCGACGTTCTTCCCCTCCTTTGCCAGCCATGTCTCTAAGCGGCCCCATAACACGGCTAACATACGTAAGAAAGAAGCTCCCAACTATCAATAACCCCCCAACTCCCACCCCCCCCCCCCTTCCTCCCTACCCCACTTCTATCACTGCCCGGATCTTGCAGGCAGAGAGGTTCCCTCTGAAACGGGAAAAGCGAGTTCATCTGACTGTGGGACACTGAGAGCCATATTTTGTATATTCTAGCTAACAGGAAAAGATTCAAGTATTTTGCCAGCCCGTTTGAAGTTTTTAAGAATATAGTAGTTAAAAGTGTGAACATCTATTACTAAGTCTCGTAAACTGACATACGGCCGGGAGCGCGGTGTGCTCACTACATACCCCTCCATATCCGCATCCGGTAACGCCTGTGGGCTAAGGATGACAAGGCGGCCCGTCGGTACCGTTGGGCTTTCCAAGGCATGCAAGGGAAGGAGATTACCAGATACAAAAACTCTTTAACATGAGTTTGTCCACTTCCTAAATTCCGCAAACTGACATACGTTAGTAGTTAGATTTTTCAGTTATGATTTGGCATGCTGAAATTTACGTTTAATGTTCACGTATTCGGCCTTTTAGTAAGAACAAATCGTCCCCTATAGCCATCAACATGAATTTTCTGAAACTAAACTATCCTGCCCATTGGAAGGTTACTGGAACAATGCTGTATTGTTGGTTCATTTTAGTTCTTTAAGTGTTTTACAGTACGAGACGGCTGTACACCCAGAAGGATTTTAATAAGATTAGCTTCAATGAAAGCGTAATTGTAAATCAGAGGACATTAGGTAATGGTCAATTTGTTGATGCTATGTTTTTTGACTTCTAGTGGGTGTAGAACAATTTCTCAATGTTCGCTGGTGTACGAAACACGACATCGTGGAATACTGGACTGACTTTGTAAACATAAAAGTAATTTTGGGAGTAGATCAACAGAGTGGAATAGCGCCTTTACAGATCACGATGCATATAAATCGTGTGGTAAATGAATTTTGAAGGTCTGTGAGGCTGTTGTGGCAGATAATGTGCTTATGGGAAAATTTATAATCCATAAAACTGTAACGAAATGCGGAAATCTTGTAGAGGAGCACTTTCTGTTGCAATTGCTGTTTCAACATAAGCATATGTAACGTATTGCTCATAAGCAGGCGAAAAGATGCATTACCGTACGCTTAACTTTCTGATAATAAATTGATGGAAACAGTAACAACTGTAAATTATCTGCAACTGTTGTGGCAGAGCACCTGAAGGAAAGTTTGGAAAATATATCGAGTAGATTTCCCGACCAAGTTATAGTTCTGGGTGGAGATTTTAATTTGCCGGATATAGACTGGGAAACACAAACGTTTATAAGGGGTAGCAGGGACAAGGAATCCAGTGAAATTTTTTTAAGTACATTATCTGAAAACTACCTGAAGTAGTTAAACAGAGAACCAACTCGTGGCGATAACATATTAGACCTTCTGCTGACAAACAGACCCGAACTATTTGAAACAGTTAACGCAGAACAGGGAATCAGCATTCATAAAGCGGTTACTACATCGGTGATTTCAACCGTAAATAGAAATATTAAAAAAGGTAGGAAGATATTTCTGTTTAACAAAAGTGACAAAAAGCAGATTACATAGTACCTGACGGCTCAACACGAAAGTTTTGTCTCAGGTACAGATAGTGTTGAGGATCAGCGGAAAAAGTTCAAAACCATCGTACAATATGCGCTAGTTGAGTATGCGCCAAGCAAGATCGTAAGAGATGGAAAAGAGCCACTGTGGTACAACAACCGAGTTAGAAAACTGCTGCGGAAGCAAAGGGAACTTCACTGCAAACATAAACATAGCCAAAGCCTTGCAGACAAACAAAAATTACGCAAAGCGAAATGTAGTGTGAGGAGGGCTATGTGAGAGGCGTTCAATGATTTCGAAAGTAAAGTTCTATGTAATGACTTGGCAGAAAATCCTAAGAAATTTTGGTCTTATGTCAAAGCGGTAGGTGGATCAAAACGGTACTGAAACAGTGGATGACAGACTAAAGGCCAAAATGCTAAATGTCTTTTTCCAAAGCTGTTTCACAGAGGAAGACTGCACTGTAGTTCCTGCTCTAGATTGTCGCACAGATGACAAAATGGTAGATATCGAAATAGATGACAGAAGGATAGAAGAACAATTAAAATCGCTCAAAAGAGGAAAGGGCGCTGGACCTGATGGGATACCAGTTCGATTTTACACGGAGTACGCGAAGGAACTTGCCCTCCTTCTTGCAGCGGTGTACCGTATGTCTCTAAAAGAGCGTAGCGTTCCAAAGAATTGGGAAAAGGGCATAGGTCATCCCCGTTTTCAAGAAGAAACGTCGAACAGATGTGCACGACTATAGGCCTATATCTCTAGCGTCAATCAGTTGTAGAATTTTGAAACACATGTTATGTTCGAATACAATGACTTTTCTGGAGACTAGAAATGTACTCTGTAGGAATCAGAATGGGTTTCGAAAGAGACGATCGTGTGAAACCCAGCTCGCGCTATTCGTCCACGAGACTCAGAGGACCATAGACACGGGTTCCCAGGTAGATGCCTGTTTCTTGACTTCCGCAAGGCGTTCGATACAGTTCGCCACAGAAGTTTAATGAACAAAGTAGGAGCATATAGACTATCACATCAACCGTGTGACTGGATTGAAGAATTCCTAGATAACAGAGCGCAGCACGTCATTTTGAATGGAGAGAAGTCTTCCAAAGTAAGAGTGATTTCAGATGTGCTTCAGGGGAGTGTCGTAGGACCGTCGCTATTCGCAGTATACATAAATAACCTTGTGGATAACATCGGAATTTCACTGAGGCTTTTGCGGATGATGCTGTGGTATACCGAGAGGTTGTAACAATGGAAAACTGTACTGAAATGCAGGAGGACCTGCAACTAATTGACGAATGGTGCAGGGGATGGCAATTGAATCTCAATGTAGACAAGTGTAATGTGCTGCGAATACACAGAAAGAAAGATCCTTTATCATTTAGCTGCAATGCGGCAGGTCAACAACTGGAAGCAGTTAATTCCATATATTATCTGGGAGTATGCATTAGGAGAGATTTAAAATAGAATGATCATATAAAGTTGATCGTCGGTAAAGCAGATACTAGACTGAGAATCATTGGAAGAACCCTACGGAAATGCAATCCGAAAACAAAGGAAGTAGGTTACAGTACTCTTGTTCACCCACTGCTTGAATATAGCTCACCAGTGTGGGATCCGTACCAGATAGTGTTGATAGAAGAGATAGAGAAGATCCAGCGGAGAGCATCGCGCTTCGTTACAGGATCATTTAGTAATCGCGAAAGCGTTACGGATATGACAAACTCCAGTGGATGACCCTGCAGAAGAGACACTCATTAGCTCGGTACAGGCTTTTGTGGAAGTTTCGAGAACATACCTTCACCGAGGAGTCAAGCAGTATTTTGCTCCCTCCTACGTATATCTCGTGAAGAGCTCATGAGGATAAAATCAGGGAGATTAAAGCCCACACAGAAGCGTGCCGACAGTCTTTCTTTCCACGAACAATACGAGATTGGAACAGAAGGGATAACCGATAGAGGTACTCAAAGTACCCTCCGCCACACACCGTGAGGTGGCTTGCGGAGTATGAATGTAGATGTAGATGTATATAAAACTCTGAAGTAGGCGATCATGTAAAACTAGTTACAACTAATGTGTCCGTTAGGCTCAAATGCATTGCAAGAATCCTATTCAAATATGATTTATATACAAAAGCAGTAACTTGAAACCTTAGTTCACTTAGTTTCGCGTTTTGGTTGTCACTCAGACACACTTTCTAGGCCAGAATGATAGAGGCGATATAAAAGATCCAAAGAAAAACGGTGCACCTCGTCACAGGGAAACACTCGAAGAAAGTGTGTGAAGAAATTAAAATTGAGAGTGTATACGTTTGAAGAAACACGCATCTCCTGAGATGATAGACAGGAAAGCAAGATAAATTCATACTGTAAAAGCGCGAGCTACAGGTGCAGCCTAGTACCGAATCTAGGGCTTTTGCAATCATCTCCGACCAGCTGCAGTCGTTGACCTGCAGATGCAACACCCAGCAGGACCAAGGTGCTTTCGCGGTTCCATCCACCACTGTCTAGGAACAGCCAAGACTAAGTCACTGGCCCTTGTTCAACATTTTTCTGAATGACATAGTCAGCTCTGGACAGCTGTGCTTATGACCCTGTGCCCTGTCAGTTATCGTTGATAGTTGAACATCCATCATGAGCCAGTCAACACCGTACCAATGACGCTGCCATCACCACCGTCGCTGAGCCTCGAACCTCTGTCCGCCGCTGTCCACCCTCACACTTGGACAGCTCAGCGCTCTGCTCCTTCACGGGACTACGATGATGAGACCAAGCCATGCCCGCATCTATCGAGGCATCTGCCGATGCTCTGCCGAGAAAAGCTTCGCCCTGTGTCTCTGGGGGCGAGCCGTAATGTGATGTATTCGCGGTGACAGCAGACGACGCCGAGCCGCCAGGCTACTTGGCGGAAACGCGAGACTTACTTTGATACGTGAAGCGGCGGTGGTTGCGCACGGCCGCGCTGTCCGTGACAATGCAGGCCGGGAGGTCAACACACTCGGAGACACCATTCGGTGTACCTGTATTTGTCGCAATTGCTAGGCATCAAAACTAGCGGCATAGAAGCGTGACGAATGTAAATAAGCTGTAATAAATGGATCCTTGTCCGACGAGAAATTAGGGGAAGCACAGTCGTTTGAGAACTTGAGAGAAGGGTTAGTTGAAAGATATAGGAAAAATAAATTAAGGATTACCGCGAGCCTCTTAAAGGCTTATTAAAAAAACACGTAAAATCAATAGAGTTTTTTTAGCGCAAAGCAGTATGACTTTCAATAGTCCCTACAAAAGAATAACCCTGACTAACATTAACCTATACCTTCCACAAAATCACTTACCTCGCAAAAATCTTCGTTATTTGAATTACTGCAATACAGCGAGCGCCACTACTGACAGCTTGCGAGCTAAATAAAAGATTCACACTACTGAAGGCACTAACTACTGATAGGCATAGTTAGCAAATGAAAGATTTTGAAAGAGAACAAACAATGTATTTACCTTAATAGTGTTCATATATATATATATATATATATATATATATATATATATATATATATATATATATATATATATAGCAGTGTTCATGACATCCATTCTTACAAATGTACTGTTTCTGATGGACACACGTCAGATCATCCGCTCTCAAAAATCCGCCATCTCACTTCCCCACATCCACCACTGCTGGCGGCTCACCTCCAACTGCGCAACGCTACGCGCTGTTAACATCCAGCTGCCCAACACTGCAATAGCGAATATTACAACAATGCCAACCAGCCACATACTGCACACTGCACAGCCACTGATTTTCATACAGAGCGTTACCAAAATAAAAACCTGGACAGCCTACTTACATAGCCCCCATGCTCCCCACAAAAAATTTTACAAATTGTTTTGGGCAGTGGCCAGTACAGATTTGAAAAATAAATTTCATAATTACAATAACAAAGAAATCAAATGAGCACACTCATTGATACAATGTTGGTCAAAAGCAAAAATTTTCTCACAGACCATAAAGACAGTCCTGACCATTCATCACAGTAAAATTGCAGCGTTTTTTTTTTCCTCAAAATCTGAGCAGTAAAAGAAAATGCACACGGAAGTAGTGGATTTCCATGCGTAAACAGCCTACTTATAACACCTATGAGCTGAATGAGAATGATAAAATAATATTACAGGGAGAGGACTTGATAAATTTTTATGCCGTGTACTACCGGAAATCACACATAGGGTATGCACAGAATTCCCAAACACTTTGGATGAAGCAGTAGACGAAGCTGCAATATTAACTGAAATTAGTGAGACCAGCAAACCAACGGAAAACAAAGTGTTATTCAATATAGATGTCAAGTGTTTTAACTGTGGTCGTCCAGATCATATTAGGCATAACTGTAGGGAGCAAATACGACAAGCATGTAAACGGTTTGCGTTCTGGGAAAGGAACTGTACACGGAAAAGTTCGAAATAACAGGGTAGATAGTCGCAGGATGGGCCCCCTACACCTCCGTCAGGTAGGGCAGGGTAAAGTATAACCACTGTATCGTAGATCAGCAAGAGCCACCTCCGTAAAGGGTTAATGGCTGACTTTTCTCTGACCAGTTACGTCAATGGGAAGTTGTGCAAATTCTTATTAGAAACTGGGTTTCAACTAACTTCAGCAAGTAAGAGTATACTTGGTGGACCAGAACAGAATCTGGGCTTCCCAGTCTGTGGGAGAGGAGGACTGGGGTAGCTTCTGGATTAGTGTAGATGTACTTCTTACAGTGGTCAGTAGCTACTAAGTTATACTTGGATTAAATGTTGTAAGTGCGCATCACAAAGTTGACTTAGAATTGCGTATGGTGGAGCTGGGATCAATACCATTTTACCGCCCACACCAAGCTATCGCTGACACCCCGTTACAATGCTCATATGTATGCTTAACGATAGTCACACTTCCCACATACCATTAGAAAATGGAATAGGAAATAGCTACCAGAAGTTTCCACTTGCGTGCAGATGTAGAATTTTATTTTACTGGCTTTTGGTAGCTGGTTTTAGTTCTAAAGTCAGGTAAGTTTTTCATCGTCGTGAAACTTTATAAGTTCTTGGACGAAAATCCAATTAAATCTACTTAATGGAACCGTACTATGGCTCGCACTCTGGCAGAACATTATCTTTCAGTGAAGAAACTAGATTGATCTCCATTTCCACATCAGTGAATTCTACAGTTCTTATTAGTCATCTCTTGTAGTCTCCATGTTGAGTATATCCTGTTCATGACATTTTTAGTGGATGTTATTTTAGTCGATTTCTGTCTCTTGTTGTGCGTCCGTCGACTAAATAAATAAATGTACTTCGGATAATAGACGCACATAATCATTTTTATCATGTTCGTAATCTTTATGAAAACAACAAGGAATTAATTTCATATTTGCTAAATTTTCACTAAGATATTCTTGCTGAAATTTGTCTTATAACAGCCTCTGACAAAAAATAATATCTCTAAATATTTATACTGCTCACGTGAACTGCTGGTTTCTCCCTTTATTTTTATTCTGGCGCCCTAACTCCACGTACTTGGTTTTGTTGATCATTTAGTTTGACTCCTGCCTAATCTTACGTCTCCTGTAACTTTCTCTTCACATACTCTATATCCGAGTTGTCAGCGGCTAAGGTCACCTAATAGTCCGCAATTCATAATGAGTATTAAAAATCATCCCCCAGCTTCAGTTCCATTTCACACTTTCCGTTAGCATTATTTAAGAACGTCATTCGTACAAATCTTAAGAATTAGTACCATGACTTAGTGCTTTGAGCATTCTGACTTTGCTAAACAGCTGACATTCCACTTTCACTCTCATTCAGTGATTTGATCTAAAGTCCTTTTGTTGCTGTGTTCCTATTTAGCGACGGTTTTTAGTGTTTTTCTCTATTGCCCTGTGTTTTAACATCTGTTTTATATGTGAAGAAACTGCACTAAACATGTGTAATATATATTGCAATGAAACTGCATTGGTCCTCCTCTGCGGCTATTCCTTTATCTGTCCTTTCTTTTAAGATTCGCACATACATTCCGAAAGCTAAATGTCACATGGTACATGATACCATTCATACCGGTCTTCGTCCGTGGCGCCGCACATGTTTAGAACAGTTCCACGTTCGTCACTAGAGGATTCGCCATTTGCACCTGCTCAGCATATAAATTTGCCTGCCGCGTCACATTTCCGCAACCAAGCAGGCGGCGTTTAGTGTTGTGGCTAAAAACGGTCAAAATATTTCCGTAAATCATGCAGAAAGCTTGTCACTATACCCATAGTAATTTTGCTGTGTTATTTTGAATTATTTGTAGCACCTAGTAAATTTCCAGTGTTCTTTTACATTTAAGGGTTTATATAGCTCTTCCTTACTTATCCATTGTACGGTTTGTCTGTTTTAAGATTTCCCCTTAATTTCAGGTTTAAAATTTTCCTCTTTCTAAGAAAAGAGTATAATAACACAGTGGTATATTTATAACGAAAAATGGTATATATTTCATCACACAGGAAAGCAGAATAATATAAATAACGTGAAGTTTGGTACAGGTCAGAGTCCCAACATTAAGTTCGATATCGGACTCTGAATTAGGAACATGCCCTCCTCGAGAACTAATGTATATTTTGCACATGTTATTCATGCTGGCTATCGAAGTGTTGAGGAGTGCTTGGGAGATATGGTAGCACTGCCTTCTCAAGGCAGTTTTCAGTTCTTACTTGGTTCGGGGACGGGGTGTTCGACAGTGAAAACGTCTTCCAACAGCATCCGAGGAATGCCCTATAGGGTTTAGGCACACAGAGTACGCAGGCCATTCCAAAAGTTCAATGTCTTCCATTTCCAGTGTGTCTGACAGCTTAACGGTCCTATGTTGGCGGGCGTTGTCGTCTATAAACAGAATGTCGGAACCCACCGTACCTCTCAACAGACGGCTGTGATATAGTATAATCTCCCGGAAGTACTGCTGTGCTGTAACGGAAACTCGCGCGACGGTACCCAGCAGTACTCGGCCCTCGTTCATAATCCCTGCGCCATACGGATGACGTTTATGAACATTCTGTGGCGTGTAACATGTTCTCCCCTCTCTCCATACTAACTGGTGGCTAGAGTCATTTGCCACAGTGATGCGGGTTTCGTAGGAAAACCTCAATTTGGACCATTGTTTCTGAACCCAACCAGCACGCTTCCTGCACTAACGAACTTTTTCTGGACGGTGGCGTCGATGAACTGAGATGCATTTAACAGGCTTCTGAGCATACGAACCAGCTTGGTTTAATCGCTGCGTAATGGTTCAGAAACAGACTCTTGTACTGTTAGCAGTTGTTACAACCGCTTCAGTGATCCGCCTCTAGAGCTAAATATGGATCCTCTTGCTATGTGATGGTCCTTTTACGGCCACCGGCATGCTTTCGCATAGCATTTCCATCTTCAGCGGCCATTTGTAATCGCGAGATGACACTTTTGGACACAACATTACTGTGGGCACGGTAGTGACACTTGACCGCCTTCGAGCCGTTCAGCTGCTCGTCCACATTGGTTGGTACTCAAACGATGTTGCCGTACCACACGGAATATCACACTAATCGTTTCGACAACAACTTTCGTCATACACCATACTGGGTGAACTGTTGAATGCTTAAAGAGCGTTCGTGCACAGGCCTCGCTGCAGTTAACACAACCCACCCTTTACATTTCCTTTCACTATCACTGAACGTGTGTTTCGTAAATTTGTCGGTTCTTTCGTAGCAATTGGCAGTTGTTTGTTAGCAAATGTCACGCAGTGTGTTTTGGTCACTCTTCCGTTTTTATCATTTAGGTAACTTCTAGTCTTTTTGTTATATTATTTAGTGTTTCCCAAGTAATTTATAACTCTGTTCCTCCTCTAAGGTATGTAGCATGCATTTCCCTAAGCAGAGACCCCGACGGAGTTATTAGGGTGTAGCGTACCTCGCGTGACACAGGAGGACACGCCCAGTCGCTTCCTCACACGGAGCTCTCCCCTTATATTACCTGACTCACGACCGTCATTCTCTCCAATGTGTACCAAGAAGTGTAACGCTGTGAGCAGACGCTGGTCCGAGCTTCCACAAACTTCACTGTAACTACATTGCGCTGCGTCAGACAGATGACGTCACGTGCTTAGTTTCACCAAACCCTTTTCGTTCACTCGAGAAAGGCACTAAGTGTGAGTGTACGGTGTAGTGCAGGGCAGGCCCCCTCAGAGCTTTCACTGAACAGCGGCTCCCTTTCACGATCAACGCAACAGATACACACAACAGAGATTTTAGTTATCAACAGTCCATTCTCCTTCACTATTTACAACAATCTGCTAACGCCGGGGAAAATTTCCTATTCCGCGTCTGTAGAAATCACATAGTTTTGACACGAAGAACTCGTCGAGCTATGATGGGAGCGGATTTTCACTCTGAAAGGAAGTACCGCGAAGATTGTTCGACAAAGTTTGGAACAGGTGGAAATCTGAGGGCGTAAGATTAGGTGAATAAGACGGGTGTGGAATGACTTCCTAACCCATGCCCTGTCTAGCATTTTTTATCAGTCTAATAGCATGCGTGGAGTAGCGCCCCTTCATGCAGTGTTCCTGGTCGTTGTTCTTGGTCTGTGTCTGGAAGACGTCTTATTAGTTGACAATAAATGATAGTAGTGATGGTTACACCTCGAAAAAGCATTTTTTAGTACAACACATAGTCGCTGTTACATCAGATGCATGACATTATTTTCGGTGGATATTTGTAGGTCTCTGTACGCGGAGCTGCTGCTTTGTTCGGGCTCAACCATTGCTTTCTTTACCTTATGTTGGCATGAAGACACCACTTATCGTAAACAGTAACAGTAACGGTAACAGTAACGTGTTGTTCACGAGCAAGGTGATGACGAGGAAGCAGAAATGCACGTATGGCCTTCCGGTGATTTTTCTCATTTTGGCTTACAGCATGCAGTGCCTATAAACCCAATTTTTGAACCTTCTCCATTGCATGAAAATGTCATACGTTGGTGGAATGATCACAGTTCATCACATTTGCGAGTTCTCGAATACACTGACGTGGGTAATTATCGATTGTCCTGCGTTTAAACGATCTTCTTTGAGCCCCGAAGGTCCTGCTGAACATAGAGTGTCACTAATGTTAAATCGATCCTCCTCCAGACGAGAAAACCATTTTTTTGCCTTGCTTTGTCTAATGGCATTGTCCACATACTCAGCGCATTTGTTTCTGGCAGCCTCCGCCGCTGTCACCCCACTATCAAACTCAAACAGTGGAATATGTCATAAATGTTCAGATTTCTCCACTTGGCACTCCATCTTCCAGTGTCCACAGCTCCACTCACTACCTCCAAATGAGAAAATGACAATACGTAAACTCAAATAGCAACAGCGAACTACAAATGAAAAATGACAATCATAAATAAATCCAAAGCAACCGGAATATCCACACGCAATGCAAAAAAAGCTACGAATTTATGTACCAATCTAATATTCTACATCTACATTCATACTCCGCAAGCCACCCAACGGTGTGTGGCGGATTATTTACAGATTACACATTTGATTTTACGTAACCGAAAGAGTGACAGAAGAGTCTTGGCATAAATTTCTCAGTTGTTTCACATTAGTTCTGACAACAGACTTTTCACCACTCTTTTTCAGATTAGGTTAGAATAACACACATTCACATAAATTTTCTGTTTTACTATCAATTTTTGTTGTGAAAACACGCACGCTATAGGAAGTAGATTTCTTGTGATTAACCTATCAGAGGTAAAGTTAGGAGTATCAGTACTCAGGTGACAATGAAACAGCCTGACCCTATTTTGTATTATTTCTCACCATTTTCGTAGTTTTGATATGTGAATCCAGATGATCAGTTGGGTCAGTACTAAATCTGTCAATGTTTAAGTCGAATGCGGTAAATAACTTTGATGTGATCTTTATTGCTTTCTTAATCGTAGATTTGTACGAAATCTGTATTGCCTGCTATTATTGCAGCATGTTTTATTGAAATGAGCCTCACGTAACTGGTCCTACAGCATTTCGTTACCATAATACGATCTGAATCTCTTTTTTTCAGTGGCAGTTACCTGATTTATTTCGTAGAATATCTTCGGCAAAGTTCTTATAGTTTTGGTCGATGTGTTAGCTTCAGTTCCTGACATGTTAAAAATTTTACTATCGAAAATGTAAGACACTGATTTATATTTCAGGTGTTAGTTCTAAGCGTAGGGAGACGGAGACGAGAGTGCAATGATTTACAAATTTTAAGTAACCCAGAAATCCCAGTAAGTAATTAGAAACTGTAAAGTGGCAAAAGAAAACATAGTATCCCGGGGTTACAGTATCAACGAGTCACAATTGGAATCGATCAGCTCATACATATAGCCGAGTGAAACAATTTCTAGGGAAATTAAATGGAGCGATCACATAGGTCCAGCTGTAGGTAAAGCAGGTGACAGTCTTCGAATACTAGGGAAATGCAAATACTCTTCAAAGCAAATTGGTGCAACAAAACACTTGTACAACCCATCATACAATATTACTCAGGTGTGTGGAACCTGTACCAAATAAGACTAACAGGAGATATAAAAAGTATACATAGAAGGCTGCACAAATTAACTGTGACCTAGGTTTTGTGCGTCAGAAACTATCGCAGTGTATTTTCAGTGATAAATAATATATGTGCAAATGATTTAATGTAATTTGTAAATCATTAACATTAGTATAAATGTGAACAATACCATGTAACTTGACTGTGTGAAATTTATATGAAACAGAATGCTTTGATCGGATAGGTGAAAAGTAATCTCTGCGAAATTTTATTCAGAGGGAAATAATAGATGAAAAAGAACAGTTGAAGCTGAGACGTTAAAGAGTAAGGACGGTCAGAAGGGACAAATCATATTATTAGTGGAAAATAGAGACAATGTTGCGGAAAAGACGCAGTTTTCATGCTATTAATGGTTGGAAGGTTAACTTGGAGAAGTGAATTATAAATTGGAGACGATCGAAGTAGTTTGAGTATGCAAAGACGAGTGAAACGAAGAAGTAACCAGTAAATTATCATCGCAGCATTATTACAGTAAAATAGCAAAATTTAAGAGTAGACCACGATTTTTTTCGAAAATATCAATGAAGAAGGCTAGACAGAAGAGAAAGAAGGTGCAAGCAACATGAGTCAAGAACTGACAATTCATCAGTATATCAATACAGAAGGGAGAAGATTGTCAAGACAAAGAAACAAGACGTTGAAAGTACGAGAAGGCGCCAGTCATCATCACAAAACGGAGTGTACGCTGCCATTGCAGTCTCATTAGACTGTGTAGGAGGTAAGTAAATGCGGTACTTAGAGTAGGAAAAGAGGAGATACTGTGAATTACAGCGGTAGTGTGGACTGTGTTAATAAAAAGTCCTTATTGGTTGATTTCTGTGGCCGAGGAGGTGAACCGTTAGCCGAGTAACTATTGTCGAAATATTTATTGCGAGGACCAAATCACTTATTAAAGCTGAAAATGACAAATTAATTAATGCGAGCCGTATTACGCAGATACGAGGGCTATTCGGAACGTATGGTCCGATCAGGCGCGAAATGCAAAGCACAGTTAAAAAACCGATGACGTTTTGGGGTTTTGCAGAGATGTATTGGTCAGTGTCTCTAGTATGGCCGTCGATGACGTTTACGTAGCCTTTCTCACTTCTGAACACACAGTGAACACTTCAAGACACCTAGAAAAAAGTGTCTTCCACCACGGATGAGGGCCTAGTTAGACATTTGGCCTGATGTCATGCTGCTCACATAATATAACTGTCACGAGTTTCCTTCTTAAGTACAGTTCTCGGCGGCACTCTGCACGGGCAATGGAGAAGCTCCTGCAGCGTATCCGATGGGAACTGTCTTGTCACCGACAATACAGCCCGTAATTGGCTCCCCTTGAATTTTCTCTCTGCTCTCATGGATCGCTAGCCGTGAAGACAGACAACGAGATGTAGATGAGCGTAGAGAATTAGTGGAAAGCACAGGCGGCTGCCTTCTACTGGAAAGTTGATACAAGTCTGCAAGAAATATCTAAGTCTGAGCGGCTACTATGTAGAGAAGTAGCTGGAAGGTGCAGCTAACTGCTGCAAATAAAACATTTTTGATTGTCACTGTGGTTTTCATTTCGCCACCTATCTGACCTTATTTCCCAAATACCCTAGTACTGGTTACGTTTACATCCACTGTTGTATTTAAAAGTAGGTCCGTATACCAACCCATATCATCCCATTCCGACTTAGCTCATAAAGAGTTGTAAATGGTTTTATCAGTGAAGTTCACACAGCATGTTTAGCTTCTTGGAGAACATTTGTAGCCAGTTATGGAACTCTTGTTCCCAAACAATGATGTCGTGTCACCAGGCCACAACTGAAGAACATTTGAACAATTCGAGCGAATGATTGGCCACTCAGGTCGCCCGACGTGAATCCGTGAACATTTATAGGACATATCGAGGGGTCAGTTGGTACATAAGCCATGGTTCTGTAACCATAACAAGAAGCCCCACCTGTTAGTCGCGTTTGGGAATATAAGTGTAATTGCATTTATTTTGTTTGAGAAATTTTATTTGTTATTATATCTGTAATACATTATCTCACAGACTTAAATAATATGCAAACAGCAGAGTAAATAGAATACAATAAAATATACACGTAAACATTTTTGATCTCTGAAGAAGAACTTCACTAGATAGGCCAAAGATGTTATTTGTTTTAAAAAGGGAGTCGAACAGTTGCAGTTTGTTTCTGACAGTGAGTAAGTGAATGTGATTTGGACGTGGCTGTGTACGCTTGTGGTGTCCAGAAAAAATATGTTCTTTAATAAATGTATGACGCTAATGTTTATTATGTGATATCAAATCGCCAGCGGATGCTGACAGAGACGTAGGGAGAGAGATGCCTGTCAGCCAATAACATCATGACAACCATTTCATAAAGCATGTACGAAGATATGTCGATCAACAGAATTAGGAAAGTCAGCCCTCAAGACAATATCTTTGGAATTTTCTATACTATTATTAAGAAAATATGAGTTCTGCAAAGTTATTTTTCTTAATTACGTTTTTACCCATACAATAAAATAATATTAATTGTTTCATCGAAACATAAAGACAAAGTTGCTTCAGTGACGCTGTTTGGCATTAATTTTTTTTGTTTAGCTTCACGAGTTCTTCCCCACTACATCTAATATTTAAATTAGAGGCACATCAAAGTTGCAGAATACATTTAAGGTAAAATTCACTGTTAATTCTGTGCGTGATTAACAATGTAGTTCGTACGTCTGTGTATATTGATATATTCATGCTGTATGTATAATTATTACTATGTAATTAAGTGTTGGAGAATACTCAATCATTGACCATACACTATGTGATCAAAAGTATCCGGACACCTGGCTGAAAATGACTTAAAAGTTCGTGGCGCCCCTGAGCCGAGGTAAAAATTGCTGTTTTGAAGAGCGCGCCGCAGCGCGTAGTGTGAAGCAGTCGACCTCCGTTTCTGGCGGTGGCGCCGCTGTGGTAATCGCAGCTTTGGTGTCTCCCTCTGGCGGGAAAGGGGAAAGGTTGCCTGTTCACGTGCGTTTAAGGGGCGCTATGAGCCCGCCAGTCGGTCATTCTGGGACAGTCCCTCGTCCCCAGCTTGCGACTCTGTCTCTCGTCCGCATTTGTTAGGCAGTTAGTGTCTGTCTGTCATTCGAAGTGCTATTATGTCTGTCGTTCGGATCAATCTTACGGCAAAATGAGTGTCATTCCAGTTCGCCAGTAAGAGAACTCAGCGAGTGGTCGGCCGGTCGGGGCTTAGTTCCTGCATCCGAGTCTGCGCGTTAGGCCGCCAGTCTGCTCGAGTTTGTTCAGGCAATGGTCATTGGCGGTTGGATAAGTCGGTTGGTAAGTCGCGCACTGAGACACAAGATGACTTGTCCGTCTTGAGCGTCGGCGCATGTGAGGTCGCCACGTGATTCCAGTGGGCCGCGGCGTATAGCGAGGGGTAGAGACATCCCGGTCGACATGAGAGCAACAGGAGTCAACCCACGACATCAGTCTGGCCGGTACGAGCTGCGAAGCCGTGAGACGGGAGATCAGCGCGTCTTCCTGCGTCCGTTGAAGCGACTGGCGGCGGACGGTTCGGCAGAGCGATTTGGGGGTGCTGCGCCAGGTCTTATCGAGAAATAGCAGTTTATTAGAAGTCAAGTGATTGGTGATGTCTTGTTTGATTTACTATTGTTGAATACTACTTGTTTTCTTGGTGAGGTCACCAGCCGTTTTACTTTGGGATCGTCCCACCATTCTTCTCCGTTTACCCACCCGCGGGAAGGTGGTGTTTATAAATTGGGTGGTCCGTTTTTCCCTTGTGGAGTAGGGGCGGGTTAGAGCAACCTGCAGTTCTTGTTGTTCAGTAATCTCCCTATCAATCTACCGTACGTTAGTAGTTGCCTCTGTCATGTTTGTCGGATTTGGTGTGCTAACAAGGTTATTGCTTGGAGTGTAACGGCCCAATACCTGAAATATGGTTTGATCTTTGGAAACTTTGATATTAGTGCCCTGTGATCTTGAGAGACGGTGTCTGTGTCCTCTAGAGCATATTAACTATTGTTTGACCAACCTTGTAGAATTTTATATAAATTGCATTTCATGGGCTTTTATTTAAATGATCATTTTAGTATACAGGGTGTTACAAAAAGGTACGGCCAAACTTTCAGGAAACATTCCTCACACAAAAATAAAGAGAAGATGTTATGTGGACACGTGTCCGGAAACACTTAATTTCCATGTTAGAGCTTATTTTAGTTTTGTCAGCATGTACTGTACTTCCTCGATTCACCGCAAAGATTTCATACGGAATACTCTACCTGTGCTGCTAGAACATGTGCCTTTACAAGTACGACACAACATGTGGTTCATGCACGAAGGAGTTCCTGCACATTTCAGTCGAAGTGTTGGGACGCTTCTCAACAACAGATTCGGTGAGGCGGATTGGTAGAGGCGGACCAATTCCATGGCCTCCACGCTCTCCTGACCTCAACCCTCTTGACTTTCATTTACGGAGGCATTTGAAAGCTCTTGTCCACGCAACCCCGGTAAAAAAAGTAGAGACTCTTTGTGCTCGTATTGTGGACTGCTGTGATACAATACGCCATTCTCCAGAGCTGCATCAGCGCATCAGGGATTCCATGCGACGGAGGGTGGAAGCATGTATCCTCGCTAACGGAGGACATTTTGAACATTTCCTGTAACAAAGTGTTTGAAGTCACGCTGGTGCGTTCTGTTGCTGTGTGCTTCCATTCCTTTGATTAATGTGATTTGAAGAGAAGTAATAAAATGAGCTCTAACATGGAAAGTAAGCGTTTCCGGTCACATGTCCACATAACATATTTTCTTTCTTTGTTTGTGAGGAATGTTTCCTGAAAGTTTGTCCGTACCTTTTTGTAACACCCTTTATAAAGTTGCCACCCTTTCACCTTAAGGTTTTTCTTAGAAGTTAAAATAAAGTTGCACCTTCGGTGGCAAGATTAATATTTTAATTGTTAATGTTATGTACCATTTCCATTCGTCGTAGGGGGGGGGGGGGGAGGGAGGTATAGTTTGTGTGCTTGTGTAAATTGTTAGAACTCTTAGTTTAAAGTTATCTGGTGTGTTGCAGATTTGCACCAGAGTAGTCTTTCAGAGGCTGTTTTGAGCGGTCATAACTACGGCAGTGTGAAAAGGGAGCGGCAAGGTTCTCGGGCCGAAAGCTCAAACAGTCAAAACTTGTTTCTTTCTACCTCTGAATAAATTATAACTTTGATATTTAGAGGGTGCTTTCTGATTATAATTTTAAATCTGTTTCTTTAAAAAATGCTTGTAGACTCAAAGTGATTTCATCAGTTACTCCCTGGCTATTACTTCCATGCTTACATAGTATGATTAAATGTGTTAATGTTCTTGATAAATGGGTAGTAAATAAAACAAATTCTTAACAATATTCTTTGAAAATAAACCACGGTTCAGCCCCCCATAGGTATTGCTGGAATTCAGTATGGTGTTGGCCCACCTTAGCGTTGATGACAGCTTACACTCTCGCAGGCATGTGTTCTATTTAGTGATGCAAGGTTTCTTGAGGAATGGCAGCGCATTCTTCACGGAGTGTTGCACTGAGGAGAGATATCGATGTCGTTCGGTGAGGCCTGGCATGAAGTCAGCGTTCCAACACATCCCAAAGGTGTCACGACTCTGTACAGGTCAGTCCATTACAGAGATGTTATGAACAGTTGCTTGATCGTGTTGAAAGATGCAATCGCCATCCCCTAATTGCTCGTCAACTGTGGGAAACAAGAAGGTGCTTAAAACATCAATGTTGGCCTATGCTGTGATAGTGCCACGCAAAATAACAACGGGTGCAAGCCCCCTCTATGAAAAATACACCACACCAAGACATCACCGCCTTTGAATTTTAGTGTTGGCATTACACACGCTGGCAGATGACGTTCACTGGGCCTTTACCCTACCCACATCCTGCTATCGGATTGCCACAATGTGTACCGTGATTCGTCACTGCATTCAACGTTTTCCCCCTGTTAGATTGTCCAACGTTCACGATTATCACACCAAGCGAGGCGTTGTTTAGCATTAACTGGCGTACTGTATGGCTTATGAGCAGCCACCTGCTGCCTAACTGTTACAGTAATTGCAGTGGATCCTGATGCAGTCAGGAATTCCAATGTGATGATCTGGATAGATTACACATTACGACCCTCTTCAGCTGTCGGCGGTCTCTTGTCAGTCGACAGACGAGGTCGGCCTGTATTCTTTAGTGCTGTATATGTCCCTTCACCTTTCCACTTCACTATCACATCGGAAATGGTGGAACTGTGGAGTGTGGAGTGTGGAAATCTAGCTTTCAGGCGTATGACACAAGTGACACCTCACGGTCATTACTCCTAATTAGAAAGAGCATTTAAGCAGTAAATCCCGGAGGCCGCCTTACAGTGTTCAGCATATTTCTAAATTACTTCACAGGTTTACTGTGGCACAAGAGTGAAAACGTAGTGATGGCATACAAGCATTTCTTTCTAGTTCCGTCGTTTTACTGGAGAAAAGATCAGACAGGCCTCTTTCATGTAGGTAAAGTGATTTTTTAAAAGACATCATATTCGACGTTGACTGCTGAAATTATTTATTTCACTATTGCCGTTTCGGCCTTTGAGCCATTTTAAGTGGCTGAAACTGTCCCAACGGCCGATATTGCAAGAGCGAAATAAATATTTTTTACTGTCAGCGGCCGATGTGGTATCCTTTAAAAAAATCTACATGACTGAGAACTCGGACCATAAGAAGTTGATGTGATTCTGTACGGTTGGCTTGGTGCATAAGTTCTTAGTGTTTTCCATAATAATAAACAACAGGTACACATAACAGAGACTTTACTCATCAATAATAAATTCTCCTTCACTATTTACAACAGTCTGTCAACGCCGCGGCTACTTTTCGCTTCCGCTGCTGTAGGATTAACGTGGTGTTCGGAGGGTATTTTCATCCGGAGAGCAAGTTCCTTGAGAGCTGTTCGACAGAGAGCGGAATACGCGAAACTCAGGTGAATTAGGTATGTTAGCATACGGACACAATTCCTCGTCACCAGCAAAGCAACGAGACACTGTACACAGCCACTTAATGACGAACAAGCAGTGGTGCACATATGGTCTCCCGCTGACTTTTGTGATTTTCGCTTAGAGTATGCGGTGATCGAACACCCGATTTTTGAACCTTTCCCATTGCATGCAACTGTCACACGATGGTGGAATAATTACAATTCATCACATCTATCAGTTCAAGAGTAAACTGACGTGGATCACTGTCGATTAACCCTGCGTTTAAACGATCTTCATTAAACCCCGAATCACTAACGCCAAAGTGCTCCTCTTTAAAACAAGACAACCATTTTCTTTCCGTACTCTGTCCAGTGGCATTACCCATACACAGCGCAAAGTTTCTGGTCGAGTCCGCTGCTGTCACCACTCTACTGAAATCAAACAGAAGAATACGTAAGAAATATTCGGAGTTTTCCACTTGGCACCTCATTTTCTAGCGCCCACGGCTTCACTAGCTGTCAGCAAATGACAAATTAAAAATATGTGAACTCAAACAGCAACAGTGAACTACAAATAAAAAATGAAAAAAACCCATATAATCGGAATACCAACATGGAACACAGACACTACAAATGTATTGACCAACATAATATTATACTGTTTCATCTTGATCTATAATCACTGCCACACAACATTGTGAATGCAGGAAGCTGAATGTATGCGACCACAGTTGATCGGGAAGGACGTCACAGCGATATCTCCACTAATCAGCATGGTTTCGGAAAGAATCGCTCCTGCGAAACTGAGGTTGCCCTTTTCTTACATGTTATACTGAGAACTATGGATGAAGGCCAACAAGAAGATTCGACATTTCTAGGTTTCCTGAAAGCATTAGACACGGTGCCCAATTGTAGGCTATTAACGAAGGCACGAGCATTTGGAACAGGTTCATTGATATGTGAGTGGCTCGAAGGCTTTTTGAGTCATAGACTCCAGTGTGCCGTCTTCGATGGCTAGTGTTCATCAGAGACAAGAGTATTGTCAGGAGTGCCTCAGGTAAATGTGATAGTAAGCTGTTGTTCTATATGTACCGGGTGACCAAAATGTCAGTATAAATTTGAAAACTGAATAAATCACAGAATAATGTAGATAGAGAGGTACAAATTGACACACATGCTTGGAATGACATGGGGTTTTATTAGAACCAAAAAAATACAAAAGTTCACAAAATGTCCGACAGATGGCGCTTCATCTGATCAGAATAGCAATAATTAGCATAACAAAGTAAGACAAACCAAAGATGATGTTCTTTACAGGAAATGCTCAGTATGTCCAGCACCATTCCTCAAGAATAGCTGTAGTTGAGGAATAATGTTGTGAACAGCACTGTAAAGTATTTAGTTACGGTGAGGCATTGGCGTCGGATGTTGGTCGAACACGATACACTCGCGACTTCAGATAACCAAAAAGCCAATAATCGCACGGACTGAGGTCTGGGGACCTGGGAGGCCAAGCATGACGAAAGTGGCGGATGAGCACACGATCATCACTAAACGACGCGCGCAAGAGACCTTTCAAGCGTCTAGCAAGCATTCCAAGCATATGTGTCATTTTTTACCTCTCTATCTACATTATTCCATGGTTTATTAAGTTTTCAAATTTATACTGACTTTTTGATCACCCGGTACATAAATGATTTGGCAGGTCGGGCAGCGATGTTGCGGTTGTTTTCTGGTGGTACTATGGTGTACGGTAAGGTGTCGAATGTGATTAGCAGTAGGAGGATATAAGATAATTTTAACAAAATTTCTAGTTAGTGTGGTGATTGGCAGCTAGCTTTAGTTATACAAATATGTGAGTTACTGAGGATGAGTAGGCAAAAAGGACCCTTAATGTTTTGATGTAGTGGACTTCTTGACACACTCATGTCATTTAAATGTCTGGGCGTAATGTTAGAAAGCGATATGAAATAGAACGAGCATATGAGGACTGTGATACAGAAGGCGAATGGTGGACTTCGGTTTTCTGAGATTCTAGGAAGTAGTGGTTCACCTGTAAAGGAGACGGCATACAGGACGCTGCTGCTACCTGTTCTTGAATATTGCTCGAGTGTTTGGGATCGGTACCTGGTTGCATTAAAGGAGGACATAGAAACAATACAGAGGCGGACTGATAGATTTATTTCCGGTAGGTTCGAACAGCACACAAGTGTTACGGAAATGCTTCGGGAACTCAAATGGGAATACTTTGAGAGGCGACCTTCTTTCAAAGGAAGACTACTGAGAACCAGCATTTTAAGGCGATTGCAGAATGATTCTACTGCAGCCATCATAAACTGCGTGTAAGGACCAAGAGGGTAAGATATGCGATATTTGGGCTCACAAAGAGACGTATAGGTAGTCGTTTTCCCCTATTTGCGAGTGGGAAAGGAAAGCATCACACCGTTTAGTGGGTTGTGGAGAACCTAGGTAGGTGTAGATAGAGAGAGATCTGGGCTGACCGCGCCTCACGTCCGCTGCAGACGGAGCCTCCGCCCCCCGCAGTGCGCCTACCCGCCGGTCTGCCGGCGGCGGACACTGGCAGCCGGCCACCCGCACCCCTGCACCGGCCACTGCGGCACCGCGCAGCCCACAGCTGCCCCAGACTCCCTCCAGCTACCATGAACTTCCGCAAGAGAAATCAAACTGGTTACACAGTCTCTAAAGAGCAAGTGACATATAAGGCAACTCATTGTGCAATATGATTGGTGATTATTTCTCCCACACTATTCTCTGCATCTACAACATCGATCGTCCACAAAGAAGGATTTCATTTTGTTATGTCATTTTACACAAAGAAGGACTTCATTTTGCTAAGTCATTTGTAAGCAATATGTCTCTGCACACTTGAATACTAACGTTACATTAATGTAAAACAAGTCTTTTGCATAATCGGACGCCAGTTCGTGACAATTTTATATTTACAGACGATCTAAAAACTCTTAGGTTACGATTTTCGAGAGGATCTTAAGGTACTTTCGCATACGTAACCAATGGTCGGGTGTAAATGCTTGATGTGATAGAAAGCCCTGAACGAGATATTTGGGTGAAACTCAGCTACAATAGAGGTCAGTAGTTACTAAGATACCTAAGTTGCTTATCCCAATGAAAACTAAACAGTCATTTCCCACATTACTTATACATTTCGAAATTTGTGGTTTGGAATCCTCTAAGATGCGTACAATTTTCACCATAAATGTTAGGTAAATCCTGTATATTTTTGTACCACTCATTTAATACAAGTATATTGCATAAAATGAGACAAAGTTTTTGATGATAATCTCTCTAAAATATCTGTAACTGTATGAGATCAACGAAGGAATGTTTAGAAGACTAATAATGTCAGCAAATATAAAAATTATAAACTAGTAGTCTGATTTCCATAACCATTAGTCATACATGCCGGTCAAATCCTGTAAAAGTGGTAACATTGTACTACAGTTGTGAAAAGTAGGCACGTTTACGACGTGTACGCTACATGCCAAATTCCCCGTATAATAGTGTTTCCCCGCCAGAACTATTTGTTCTGATGGAGCACAGTGTTATAAATGACAGTCTACTGCTGACGCTAAAATTATAACTAGAGGTTCCTCCTCTCTTCACTTTGGGTGAGCACTTGAATCGTTTCTAATGGTAAGTACTTTGCTATTTTGTACCCACGTGCTTTTGATAGTGATACGTTGCGGGGACTTTTCTCTAACCTAACTTTAACGTATATATAAGAAAATTCATTATTAACTTCATAAAATGTTAATAATACACGGATATTCTGTGACATATTTGAAAGGCTATCAAAATTTGTAAAAGTACGTGACTGGTTAACAAAGAAATTAGTAGATAAAATGACCAGCACAGAAGATCTGTAACTACAAAAAGCCACAGCAGATACGAAACATCGTAGGGAGATACCTATAATTCTACTGTAGTAAACCCAAACTAGTCTTGTGCTAGAGATAAACAGTGAACCAACCTCTATTCGGGTAGAGAATTAGTGCAAAGTGCGTAATCCTGATCTGTGGCTGGGTCCTAAGAGAATATTAAAACATATAATAAGCGTTTCTGCTGGTTACGAAGGTGTGCGCTTGCCTCAGCATTGCTTCCTCCAAAAGGGTGTGCTAACGTTGGGGTGCTGATGGATTCTACTGCACAAGTTCTCAAAACGCGTCTGCAACACCAGTCTTCGCTGAGAAAACTTCACGTCATATAAACACATTGTGCCGCGTAGAACGGTCACATCTGAAGTAAGTTGCGGGTGCGCGTGTACTAAAGTGTGATGATCGCCGAACGGTTGTGAGAAGCACAGTATTGAACATTCAAATGTTCAAAATTAAACGCGTATAAATAAACAGAACATGGACACGATGATATTCGTGTGAAATTATCAACCTTGTTCTTTTGTAGATAAGTAGCGTACTATAACTATCAAAAAACAAAAAGAATTCAGCTAATTCTGGATTCAAACTATAGTTACGTACGTGCTTGTCCCAAACTCTCCAATCAAATAAAATCAAATGTAAACTAGTAATTTCTATTATAGATAATGTGAACATTCGAAATTCAAGCTATTACAGATTCTAAGGAAAAACCCAATCTTTATCTACTGTATCTGTATTTATCTGCGTGTTTCAACTGTACATGCGCAATAATAGTGCATTATTTTCAAAAGACTAATGGTACGATACAAGTATACCACGAATACCGGACCTTCTACGCTGCTGCACGCATGTGAGTGGAGACTGGGTGAGAAACCACAAGACACCACTGTGTATGTAAAATGCGGAGTGTATCGAGAGAAATCGTGCTGACAGGCCTGTCGCCACCCAGGCGACGTCATGAAACTTTCATCTGGCATCACTCCTCCACTTGATTTGTGACCCGCATTGCTCAAAATTCAAATGGTTGAAATGGCTCAGAGCACTATGGGACTTAACATCTATGGTCATCAGTCTCCTAGAACTTAGAACTACTTAAACCTAACTAACTTAAGGACATCACACAACACCCAGCCATCACGAGGCAGAGAAAATCCCTGACCCCGCCGGGAATCGAACCCGGGTGTGGGAAGCGAGAACGCTACCGCACGACCACGAGATGCGGGCACCCGCATTGCGTCACGTACACAAATCAACAAGTGTCTGAACTCTACTTTCATTCTCAGAACAATAGTTCTACTAATGTGTAACTGTAGACAAGCCTGTACCAAAAATTTCACGACTGATGAATCATTCACTTATTAGGCTGTTCTCGTCGAACATGAAAAAAGTTATGTACTGATTTCTCATTTCTCGGTATGTAAGGAATCTGTCACTTTTATAGGTTGAATGAGTTTTCACGATAAAGCAACAACTTCTTTGGTAGTCATTCAACGGATCATGTGAGACGCATTATTTACTACTTTCTTTTTGTATGTAGCATGACGTGTATGCTTGTGAAAAGTACCGTTTGTATTTTCCCCTGAGTTTGTCACCCACAGTACCAGAGTAGAAAGGCCACGTTGGCTGATATTACAAGGCCAGATGAGACAATGATTCAAAATGTTGCTCCTGCAACCACTGAAAAGACTGCTGTGCGTCCTCGGGAACCATTTGGTTGTTTGGCATTCCGCGATTACCCCTCCATTGCTGTTTCACTTACAGTTCGGTGCTCTGTTTCAGCGACGCACGCAAGCCACCTAACTCGGATATGTCCTTGATTCATGGGAGGGAAGAATTAAGAGTGATAGTTTGGTAACATTCACATTTATCGACGCCTGTCTTCTTTGGAATTGGATCTGTTACAGTCTTCTTGAAGTCTGAGGGTATTTCGCCGGTCTCATGTATCTTGCGCGCCAGGAGAAATACACTGCTGGAAATTGAAATAAGAACACCGTGAATTCATTGTCCCAGGAAGGGGAAACTTTATTGACACATTCCTGGGGTCAGATACATCACATGATCACACTGACAGAACCACAGGCACATAGACACAGGCAACAGAGCATGCACAATGTCGGCACTAGTACAGTGTATATTCACCTTTCGCAGCAATGCAGGCCGCTATTCTCCCATGGAGACGATCGTAGAGATGCTGGATGTAGTCCTGTGGAACGGCTTGCCATGCCATTTCCACCTGGCGCCTCAGTTGGACCAGCGTTCGTGCTGGACGTGCAGACCGCGTGAGACGACGCTTCATCCAGTCCCAAACATGCTCAATGGGGGGGACAGATCCGCAGATCTTGCTGGCCAGGGTAGTTGACTTACACCTTCTAGAGCACGTTGGGTGGCACGGGATACATGCGGACGTGCATTGTCCTGTTGGAACAGCAAGTTCCCTTGCCGGTCTAGGAATGGTAGAACGACGAGTTCGATGACGGTTTGGATGTACCGTGCACTATTCAGTGTCCCCTCGACGATCACCAGAGGTGTACGTCCAGTGTAGGAGATCGCTCCCCACACCACGATGCCGGGTGTTGGCCCTATGTGCCTCGGTCGTATGCAGTCCTGATTGTGGCGCTCACCTGCACGGCGCCAAACACGCATACGACCATCATTGGCACCAAGGCAGAAGCGACTCTCATCGCTGAAGACGACACGTCTCCATTCGTCCCTCCATTCACGCCTGTCGCGACACCACTGGAGGCGGGCTGCACGATGTTGGGGCGTGAGCGGAAGACGGCCTAACGGTGTGCGGGACCGTAGCCCAGCTTCATGGAGACGGTTGCGAATGGTCCTCGCCGATACCGCAGGAGCAACAGTGTCCCTAATTTGCTGGGAAGTGGCGGTGCGGTCCCCTACGGCACTGCGTAGGATCCTACGGTCTTGGCGTGCATCCGTGCGTCGCTGCGGTCCGGTCCCAGGTCGACGGGCACGTGCACTTTCCGCCGACCACTGGCGACAACATCGATGTACTGTGGAGACCTCACGCCCCACGTGTTGAGCAATTCGGCGGTACGTCCACCCGGCCTCCCGCATGCCCAATATACGCCCTCGCTCAAAGTCCGTCAATTGCACATACGGTTCACGTCCACGCTGTCGCGGCATGCTACCAGTGTTAAAGACTGCGATGAAGCTCCGTATGTCACGGCAAACTGGCTGACACTGACGGCGGCGGTGCACAAATGCTGCGCAGCTAGTGCCATTCGACGGCCAACACCGCGGTTCCTGGTGTGTCCGCTGTGCCGTGCGTGTGATCATTGCTTGTACAGCCCTCTCGCAGTGTCCGGAGCAAGTATGGTGGGTCTGACACACCGGTGTCAATGTGTTCTTTTTTCTATTTCCAGGAGTGTAGTTTTGTCATGGCTGACTCTCCCAACAGTCTCAAAAATTCTGCGAGAATGCCGTCTACCCCAGGTGTCTTTCAGAGTGCTGTCAAATTCTTCTTGTTCTATCATACTTCTGGTCACATCTTCATCAACTTCCTCTTGACTTCCTAAAATATTCCTCTTGACTTCCTAAAATATTGACTTCAAGTTCGTTTCCCTTCTATGTCCCATCTTCAAATTCCATTCTCCTTTCAACTTTCCCTTTTTTGCTTAGTACTGGCCTGACTTTTGAGCTCGTAATATCCGTACAGGTGCCTCTCTTTCCTCTGAGGGAATTTTTTTAATTTGTTAATTTTTGTTTTGACGGATTGACCGTTTCTTTGTTCATGCAAAGTTCTACCATCTCGTATTTGCCCTCTATTCATTTCTCGTAAGGGATTTTGCATTGTATGAGGAAATCCTATATTTTCTATCCGCCTCTGGTTGCTTAATTTGCAGAATTTTTGTGTCTTCCCCATTCAGCAGTTAAATTCAGTATCCCCAGCGTTATCCAAGTATTTATAGTGTACCTTGCACATACCTAGTACTCTAATCTTTCAAACCTACACGATCGTCTTCTACTACATTCCTTTCCACTGTTTCAGCCAATCATTGCTTAATGATCCCCTTGATATCGTCAGTATCTTCTGAGTCTTTCTATTTAACAAGTTCCTACTTCCTTAATTTCTTCAGTTTTAATCTCCGGTTTATAATCAGTAAATTATGTACATGAAATGAATTCGCAGTTGCGCAGACGGACTACCATCAGGTGTATAACGGAATAACAACGATGTAATTTTGTGCCGGACCGGGACTCGAACCCGGATTTCCGCTAATCGTGAGCCTTGCCATTTAGCTATCCGAGCAAAACTCACGGCCAGACCAATACCTCCATATGTCGTCAACCACGTGTACACAACCTATACTTGTACATACACTATGTATATTCCCGTAGAGGGGAGGGATTCTGCTTGAAAGTCGCTGGCCCGGTGACGGCGGACACATACGATATTGCAGTTCTTGTGTTATCCCGAATTACGATGCAAAGTTCCTTCGTGCATGCACGCATGTCCGAAGGAAATTGCATCGTAATTCGGAATAATACAGGCACTGCAGTATGGTATCGTATCCTGAGTAGACCCAGCCGGAAGGTGTGGAATACTCTACCCAACAAAGTTTCATCATCACCTTAAGCCATTCCACCAGGAAACGTAGCGGCCTGTATGGCCCCTCGCTTTCAGCAGTCCGCAGTACCAACATAACAAGGCCATACTCACTAATGTTACAAGGAATCCAGACTGTTGAGTTTACTACCACTGAAAAGGCGGCTGCCCTCTTCAGGATCCATGAATGAGGCTCGCGCCTATTGTAGTTGCACCTACGGGACTTTCTCTACCGTTAAGGCATACAGGCCATCCCACCATGGCAATGCAAGTGGCTAATGGGTGGAGAAACAAAGCCACACAAAACAAATTGTAAGTAGGGAGAATTTGTTCTTGTGTTAGCCAAGAAAATGTGAGGCTTCGAAGTTCCCAGCGAGCCTGTCATTGTCTCGAGAGACTACCCATTGCATAACAAACAACACCGATTTTCATAGACTTGCTGGTATGATATTTTCTTAATTACAAAAGTCTGGGAAGGAAATAATATTCAGAAGAGAATTCTCAATATTTCGTTACATATCAAAGCAAATTCTGTAAGGTAATTGCCAATAAACTAGCGCTGAAAGATAATGACAATGTGGGCAGGATTCCTGGTTTGTGGCACTTGGGCTTATAACTAGGTTATGATCTCACTGCTCAGTCTGTGCGTTCTTAAATCGACAGTTTGCTCGACATAGGCTTGTTCGGTGACCGTGTAAGTAATGTTTAATCAATGGTTCTGGCGATGAGTCGTAAGACGTTTTCGTATTACGTGGTAGTGGGCAGTGGAGCATCAAAATGGTTCAAATGGCTCTGAGCACTATGGAACTTAACATCCGAGACCATCAGTCCCCTAGACATATAACTACTTAAACCTAACAACCTAAGGACATCACACACATTCATGCCTGGGGCAGGATTCGAACCTGCGACCGTAGCAGCAGCGCGCTTCCGAACTGAATCGCCTAGAACCACTCGGCCACAGCGGCCGGCAGTGGAGCATCAGTTCTCTGTCTGTCTGGTTGATCGCCAGAATTTCTCCTCCTGTGGCAATCCTTCCTCTTTAAACTAGCACTTACATCCGACGCTATCAGTTACCTGTTTGTATATTCCAGTTTAACCCCACCATTTTCCCCCTCTACACGTCTTTCCAACGCCAAGGAGTTTATAAAAAAATGGTTCAAATGACTCTGAGCACTATGTGACTTAACTTCTGAGGTCATCAGTCGCCTAGAACTTAGAACTAATTAAACCTAACTAACCTAAGGACATCACACCCATCAATGCCCGAGTCAGGATTCGAACCCGCGACCGTAGCGGTCGCTCGGCTCCAGACTGCAGCGCCCAGAACCGCACGGCTACTCCGACCGACAAGGAGTTTATACCTGGTTGTTTTAACACATATCATACCATTATGTCCATTCTTGTAGTTTTGTTCTTTTCTTCGTCCATTCTCCGGAGACTCTCCTCATTTAGTATCTCACACATTCAGTTAATAGTTTTGGTGAAATACAAATTCTTCTTGCTTTACTTTTCTCTCCCAGAGATGTCTCAGCCTATTTATGCTATCAATAGTGCCTTTTTACTAGTGACAACTAAAAATACAAGAGGTTATATGAAAACATGAATTAGGCCTATACATATTTTTATCTATTGTGGTGTTTTGCATTATTTAATAGACTTTTAGGACTTTTCAACAACCGATATGAGTGCTTCTCATCTGTTACAAACCAATATTACATTTTTTCTGCTAATAGGGCTGCTGAAGAGCTTTAAAGAAACCAAATGACGATTATGTCAAGCTATATCTACGTATGTCCCTGGAAGATAAAATACATTACATGGAATCTTCACTAAACAGTTCACAATATAAATTGTTAAGAATTATATAGCTAAAAATAATTACAAATCATAAGAATAGCCGTGAAAAGTGTCTCATCTGCTACACAATATTTAAAAAGGTAGACAGTGCGTACGCCGAAGAGCCAAAGACTCTGGTACAGGCGCCTAAATTATGTAGGGCGCCCACGAGCATGCAGAAGTGGCATGGACTACAGTAATGTCTGAAGAAGTGCTCGAAGATATTGACACCATGAATCCTGCAGGGCTGTCCATAAATCCGTAAGAGTACGAGCGGGTAGCGATGTCTTCTGAACAGCACGCTGCAAAGCATCCAAGATATGCTCAATGATGTTCATATGTCGGGAGTCCGGTGGCCGGCGGAAGCATTTCTGGACACGTGGGATGTCGTATTGTCATGCTGGAAGTGTCCGTCCGTCGGAATGCGCAAAAGACATGAATGGATGCAGGTGATCAGACACGATGATTACGTACACGCCACCTGTCTGAGTAGTATCTAGATTTATCAGCAGTACCATATCACCATACCCGGATACGTCCATCCGCTCGATATAATTTTAAACGAGACTCATCCGACCAGACAACGTGTTTCCACTCACCAACAGTCCAATCTCGGTGTTGACATGCCCAAGCGAGGCATACGGATTTGTGTCGTACAATCATCAAGGCTACACGAGTGGGCCTCCGGCTCCGAAAGCCTGTATCGATGATGTTTCGTTGAATGGTTCGCACACGATTATTAGTTTCTTTGGCACTTTGAATGTATAATCGCCTAGAGATGACAAGTTATCCGTGTAGTTAATGACGGTCCCATATGGGATAACGAACTATGACTTACTTACGAATGTTACAGTAAACGTCTTCTATTTTTAGATTTCGATAAAATAAGACCCCACTAGCACACGGAAAATTCCCTTAAACAAATTTTGCCATGAATTTTATTGTAATAAAAACCTGCATTTTACAGAAGCTGGTGGAACCGAAAACTAAAAGTTGTGTGAACATGGGTGCGGTTATAATGTAAAAAATAATTATCTTTGGCAGTGACGGCTGTTTCTCTCTGAAATTGGCAGTGTGAATATTTGTACTACAACTCTTCTATCCAGCAGTATATCGGAATTATAGTTATACTTCTTCCTTTCTTTCTCTCTCTCTCTCTCTCTCTCTCTCTCTCTCTCTCTCTCTCTCTCTCTCACACACACACACACACACACACACACACACACACACACACACACACACACACACACACACACACACATTCTCCCCAATATCTTTCATAGATGTTTATAATAAACACGTTGTTCCAAATATAGTTCATATAGCTCTGAGCACTATGGGACTTAACTGCTGACGTCATCAGTCCCCTAGAACTTAGAACTACTTAAACCTAACTAACCTAAGGACATCACACACATCCATGCCAGAGGCAGGATTCGAACCTGCGACCGTAGCGGTCACGCAGTTCCAGACTGAAGCGCCTAGAAGCGCACGGCCACACCTGCCGGCATCCGTTTGCATAGGAAGTTCCTTTCGCTGAAACATGGCGTAATACTTATTAAAATAATACACACGACTCAACATGAGTGCTACATGCGAGACAGAGTAGCCAAAAATATTTCATGAGGAAGGAAAAGTCTATATTCGCCATTGAATAAACCCAGGTAATGTTTTGGCTGTCAGTAAATGGCATAAATTAATTTTACACTGAAACGGAAGAAGAAAATTAATGCAGCTACTAACTTTGCATCTATTTTTCAACAGAATAATACCGTTTCAATTGAATCTTCCTCTGATTATATCTGGTACTCTCGCAAACCTAAGGAATTTCCATCCTTGTTCAGAATGTCAGTGATAACCAGTTCCGATATCGATGTAGATGCCTAAATATATTTCATAGGTCACCAGACGCACTAAACGAGTTGGAACAGTCATTAAAATATCCGGTATATTGCACAGCGTCAGACATAATGCTACTTTGTACCTTACTGGAAAATACCCACCTTCTGGTACAATTTGAGCGAATATCTCTTTTCCTGTCAGCAGCAGTACCTTCAAGTGTGACGATACACTTTCCAGTGTCCGTGTATTCGTGAAAATGTCTCCCATCCGAGAAGCCGCATGAGTGGAAAGAGTGTTACTGTGTGTTCTCTCCTTCGCTTGTCAGCCCTCGATGTTTGTTCGAAAGGTGCTTCATTCACAATACTTGCCAGGTTGAATAAATCAATAAATAAAAAATAAAAAAATAAAAAAAGTTATGAACTGTTCGGCGGCTGTGAGTTTGGGCTATTTTATCGGGCAACTAGCTGAGGGCACCGAGTTGCCCAATTATGTATTCATTCCAATCTTCTATTAGTCCATCTCATCGTTCCCCCCTTTCTCTGTCCATCGCCTCGTCCCCTTCTTTCTTCCCTTCTCCTTTTCCCCATCTCATCGTCAACCTCCTCCACGCACACTCTCTATATCCTCTTCCCCCTCTCTCTGTCAATCTACTCCCCCCCCCCCCCCCCCTGTTGATCATTTCCTTCCGCGTTTGTCTATCTCCTTCCGCCACTTAAGTCCATGTCCTCCTATCGCCCAAATCTCCTCCTCACCCCATCAAAGTAAATTATTTATTCCCCCCTATCTTCGTCCGTCTCTGTCTTATTCCTCTCGCTGTCCGTCCCCTCCTCTTTTCTCTGTCTTTTCACTTTCTCCTGTTTCATTAGCCTGTTTATCTTCTCATCTCTCTCCATGTAAATCTCCTTCTTTTCCCTTTCTCCCCCCCCCCCCCCCTCATCTTACGTCCTTCTCTTCCTCTCCCTACTTGTGCTCATCTCCCCCTTTCATCCTTTCCTTCTCTTCCTCCCACTTCTCTCCCAACGTTATCAGCTTCATCCAATAGGAGCTTGCTGGTTCTTACCACCACAGTATTATTTCTTTTCAGACAGTAAGTAATTTGTGTACAAAATTTACTTGAAATCAAGACAGAGATGTATCAGGAGCTTTTTACCCTTGGCTTTCCCTTCATATGTCCATGTCACATATATTTTACGTATATTTGTCGTATTTCACAGATGTTTGTACAAATATTTCACCTTTATCTCTAGTGAATTTCACCAAGCGCTTTCGTTTTCACACAGCTAAATGGTTATGATGTCATGTCACGCGAACTATGCGTCTTTGAATTATATAATTTTGCACGTACATCCAGTGATATACGTGAATAGTGTCTGAAAAGATGTTGCAAATAGACCTAGCAGTAAATTACTAATAAACTAAGATACCATGCATGCAGTTTTACTACATGAATGGCGGAAAAGTAACAAGCAATAAACGTTCTTCGTTTCAACATTTTCTGTGTGGTGTCACCGAGAAAAAGTTTCATAAAGCTTTGAAATTACATGTAAAGTTGGTTTCAAGTCACTAAGTACTCTCATTCTAAAATTTTGGATGAATGTGGTCTGGCCAGTTTCGCATAGTGAGCTATGCACCTTTTCCACCCTCATCCCCATCCCCTTCCCCTTCCCATCCTCACTCCTTTGTAAAGTAGGTGGTTCTTATCCCCACATTGGCTCTTTCCAGACAATAGGTGACATGTGCACCAAGTTTGGCTGAAGTCGATCCAATGGTTTCTGAGGAAATGTGGTGCATACATACATACACCCACTTATAAACCGAGGTGACAAAAGTCACGGGATACCTACTAATGTCGTATCGGAGCTCCTTTTTTATTGTGTAGTTCAACAAATAGACGTGGCATTGGCGCAATAAGACGTTGCAAGTCCCCTCGAGAAACACTGAGCAATGCTGCCTCTATAGCCGTCCATAACTGTTGAGGTGTTGCACAGTTTTCTAAACGAGCAAATCACTTGGTTACGCCTCATAAATATTCGATGGGCTTCAGTGCGGGGGATCTGGGTAGGCAAATCAATAGCTGGAATTGTCGAAAATGTTCTTGAAACCAATTACGAACTTTTGTGTCCGAGTAACATGGCCGTCCATAAAAGTTCGATCATTATTTCAGTATATGAAGTCCATGAAAGGCTACAAATGGTCACCAGGCAGTGGAACATAATCATTTTCAGCCAATGATCGGTTCAGTAGGACCAGAGGACTCAATCTATTCCACACAACCATAGCCCGAGTAGTACATAGTCACCACCAGCTCGCCCGCATCTCGTGGTCGTGCGGTAGCGTTCTCGTTTCCCACGCCCGGGTTACCGAGTTCGATTCCCGGCGGGGTCAGGGATTTTCTCTGCCTCGTTATGCCTGGGTGTTGCGTGATGTCCTTAGGTTAGTTAGGTTTAAGTAGTTCTAAGTTCTAGGGGACTGATGACCATAGATGTTAAGTCCCATAGTGCTCAGAGCCATTTGAACCATTTTTCGAACCACCAGCTCGCACAGTGTCTTGTTGGCAATTTGGGTCGATGGCTTCATTAGGTCTGCGACGCACACTTAAATCGGGCCTCATCTGACCAGGCACGTTTTTCCGATCGTCAAGGGTCCAAACGATATGGTCACGACCCAGAAGGGCAGATACAGGTGATGAAGTGCTGATATCAAAGGCACTCGCGTCGGTCGTGTGCTGCCATAGCCCATTAACGCCAAATTTCGTTGCACTCTCCAAACCGTTACTTCTCACATTGATTTCTGCGGTTATTTCACGCAGTGTTGATTGTCTGTTAACACTAACAAGTCGACTTAAATGCTGTCGCTCTAGGCCTTTAAATGATTGTTGACGACCATAGTATTCTCCATGGTGAGAGGTAATGCCAGAATTTTGGTGTTCTCGGATCACTCTTTACACTGCGGATCTCAGTATACTGAATTTCTGAACTGTTTCCGAAATGGAACGTTCCACGCATCTAGCTCCAATTACCATTCCGCATTCAAAAACATATTTCTCGTTGTTCAGTCATAAACACGTCGGAAACACTTTCACTTTAATAACCACCTGAGTACAAATGACAGCTCCACCAATGCCTTGCCCTTCTATACCACGTGTATGCGACACTAAGGCCATCTGTATAAGTGCATATCGCCGTCCCATGACTTGTAATCTCAGTGTATAGTGAGTGCTGATACTTACGCTGGCGGCGACAGCTGCTGTTGTGCTGGATCTCGCGGCGCAGGCCCTTCCACAGCTTGGAGACGATGAGCGAGTAGGCGAGACTCATGATCAGCAGCGGCACCAGCAGCAGCATCGCGTCCAGGAACAGGTTGTAGGCGTGCTCCAGCGCCTCCGTGGGCCACTCTTCGCGGCACTTGTGTTTGCCTGCGAACACCAGCGCAGGCTATCATCACACTTGTGCACTTTCGCCTCATCAGCATCTCCGTTAAGGCCGCGAGATGGTTGCATTGGTGAGGCGTTCCCAGACCTCAGATTTCATTAGCATCAAAGCGACAGTAGCATTTAAGAAGTGCTGTAATTGCAGAGTGCAAGGTTTTCTGAACATTGTCATGAGGTATCATCACGAGTCTTCACCCCTGCCTGATAACTCATTAGCATCAGCGCGATCCACAGTGCTTAAACTGTGCAACTTTTGTGTTGGAGAAGAGTGCTTGATCATTGACAAGGTGTGAGGTGGGGTCCTTCTGGTTGCTGTATTGCTTACCATCGAGAGTCAAAAACTGAAGTCCCTGTTATCGGCAAACGGAGTGAAGGATTTCGAGCACCGTCCAATCTCTAGCCAAATTTTGCCGAGACTGTGACCACTACCCCGATAATATTTCAAGATTGAAACAGAGTGTCTGCAAGAGGAAGACGTTTTGCTTAATCTTTTTAGATGGAGACAAAGACAGAGGCTGACTGCCTTTTTAACAAAAATATCACAGCATCCGTTGATGCCGTGTCTTTCAGTTCCCGCGGAAGATTCCAAAAACCGCTTTTCTCACATAGCCATAACTTCTTTGCACGAGCACTTGCTAACCGCCCGACACGCTACCTCCAGATGCGTTAACGTGCTCGGCGCCGAGCGTGGTGAAACAGCGATGGTGGAGGCAGCTTCGGCTCTGAAGCCCACAATCTTTTCTGGTCGGTTCGAAGACTGGTTGCTTGCTCCCCTCCACCGCCTCTCATCTAGGCTGATGCTTAAAATAAAAAGAAAAATACAGCTTCTCACAAACAGAAGTAAAAAGCTAGTCCACTTACCATTTTGACTATACGCATTATGTTGTGCATTGTGCTGTCTTAAGCTGTAAAGTCGAATCGACAGTATCTGTTGCTCACCGGTGACCAGTCACGCTTACGTAACACGACATTATAAAAACTATGTTGTTTGACGCTACGTGAATAATTAAATAATATTACAATGGGACGTCGTCATGAGTGTTCAGAGCTACCTCAAAAGTACAATTGTAGCGTATGAAAATGAATTCGAAACTCTGTGCCTTATAACAAAAAGTAAAAGGTGATCGACAAGCAGGCAGAAGATGAACATAATGTTCTTGGGACATATAACTTAAAAATAGGACAAAAAATATCGAGAACGATAGCGTATTGCTGAATATTAATGAGCACTGTCTACAACAGCTGCCAACATCAAGGACATTAAGAAAGGCATACTAAAATGGGAGACGAAAAACCTGTGACTCGTACTTTCGTAAATTTACAGGAGGGCCTTAGATAATCATTTACGCATCTTCACCGGTAGTTGTTTTTATGTGGAGGTTCCATATTTCTCTTTCAAAGAATGATAGCGCCAGAAAAAATGTATAGGGCTTTAGGTACATCCTGATATTAGACGGAAGTGATGGAAATATTTGATGATCAATAATCTGAAGCAAAAGAACTACCGTTTCATATCTGCAATGACTGACAGACATCATTCGATCATTCGGAGAGAAAGTATCACATTTTGCTAGTAACAGAAGGAGCTTTTCCCGATTGCTAATGTTCCTCCAGCACACAGAGCTCCATTTATTGCATAAAATATTTCAGTCACCATCTAAACTTCTAAACTATCAAAGGTAGACATATCCATCATTACGGAGTGTCCGCTATCCGTTTTTACAAACCTGTCCAATTTTTGTGTCCAGACGTATATTTTCAATATAAAGAGAAGTGCTCTGCTGACTCAAATTGGAAAGTTTTATTTAGCATCTATACTCTTATGAAAAAGGTCAGGTGTGATAAGTCCAGGATGACTGACCTGAAATAATGAAACCAGAGCTCTTGAAACATAGCAGCTACTGCAAGGGAAAAGTACAGAAAACGTAGCATTTACATGCGAATATCACGATATTCAAGTATTATTTAGAGATTGTGATGTTAGAAATGTTGCATATGTTGCTCTGAAAACGGACATATACTGTAAGTAAAATCTGCAACATTAATGAAGCAAGAAAATTTTAAAAATTTTTATCGTTCAAGGTAACGCCTGGGATGTAATGATTATACTTTGTTTGTTCCTTGCCCTTCCTCAGTAAAGAGATAACACACAGTTAATCTCACTGCAACGTCTTGCGCAGCTGTGTCAAAAACTACACTTTTCGCCATGATAGGCAAGCACCGGAGCAGTGCACATGATTCTCGGGGGAACTAAACGCAAAAAGCAAGGAACAAGAACACCAATAGTGTCACCATCAACATAGCAGGGATAGATGAATGGACTGTGGCAGCAATGAACTGTCTTATTTTACATTTATTAGTTTCATTGCACGGAACGTGATATGGTGCATTTCTGCACCTTAAATTTTTACGTATTGTATACATGCAGTAGTTGTTTCTGTTTTAATCTGCATCTACACTCGCAATGGCATGCAATTAGCGGCATATGCCGTTTGTTGATTATGAGTTGCTTCACTTCATCGTGCCTGCTTTGTACTCTCATCGTTCCTCATCCCTGCTCCCAGTACACGGTTGAACGTCACGTGGAGTGAAGCTGTGGGGGTACGCGATCGCCGACGTTACAACAGAAAACCTCAAATACAGCTCACTGTTACTGCGCTCAGTCATCTACCTTATGTGGTCCAGAACTCTACCACCAACTTAATCTTACTGTATAATAAATTTAAATCAACGTATCGTAAAATAGATTGTAGTCACAATTTCAATGTTAGCCGAACTAAATACACTGAATGGAGACCGTACCGGCAGCAGACACCAGTTGATGTCCGCTGGCTAGACGCTAGTTTCTCCACAGCCTGATGTTACATGACGCGCAGTCACCATATAAGCGCCGACTTATTTCATACGTTGTAAGTAACTTACATGTGTGACACTGCCGTTATGTGAGAAACGAATCGTTACCCTGTCTCGTCAGGTATTGCAACTCTGGGATATCATCTGGTCTCATTAGTATAGAATGTCATCGCACTATAAGTTTGTTGGGTGGTCTTAAGATTTAAAGTCGAATCGACACTACCTGTTGCTCACCGGTGACCATTCACGTTCACGTAACGCGACATTTCGCCGAAGTGCCAGTGCCTGATCTTCGTTTTCGACGAAGCAGTTGTTGAAATCTTTTATTGATAGTTCTCTGTGAGTTGAAGTTTTAATAATTTGATAATTATTCTTCCTTAATAAATTTTTTTTATGTGTGTTAGAGAAACTCGTTTGGTTGTCTCATTCTTGCCTGATGGTGCAATGTCGTGTATTACTCTTGCTGCGGCTTACTGGCGCAGACTGCTGGCCAACCCAGTGGCACATGCCATTGCGGTCTTGTGCCGAGATGACGAATTACTGAATTCTGCGTGTTCTCCCAGGGTAGATTTAACACACTTTTTAGCGCCTAGTTCCGATTTTTTTTGTGAGCGCTGTAAATTTGTGTCGGCACTATGCCCCAGACGAAGGCTGCATGTTCGAGAACAGAGCGAATCAAAGACTTATATAGAGTTTGTCCGCCAGCCATGGTCTGGCAGAGTTGATATCGGGTTGAGAACCGATTGTAGTAATCGGTGTCCCCCTGTTCTTTCCTCCTGTTTCTTCTACATGCTGACGCCATGTCAATCTCCGATCGAGCGTATCCAGGTATGTAGCGGTGGAACTCCAAGGTACAGGGCTGTCCCGTATCGAAACTGCACTGCAGTCGGGACATGCCGCTTATCGAAGATGAGTTTCTTCCCTTCATCACTTTTCCTTTGTAGTCTCATCGCTCCCAACCCCTTCCCTCACTACCCGGTTGCACGCCACGTGGGATTAAGTGGTTGGAGTAGAAGATCGCCGATTTTTGGGGGAAACTGCGGTCTCTCAAAACTTCTGCCACTCCCTGTCGGACACGGAAGTTGCTCTCTCGGTCGACGTTGCGACACGAATTAGATAAGCGCTGGATCCGACGCTTTACTTAGAGTGAAGCCATTGCCTCTGTTGATCGGACAGTCGGCTGTTCACGTTCTTTAGAACACAGTCGCAAAACACGAGGCTGTCTCAGCACTTCCGTTTCTTCATATTTGAGTGGCACCCTTGTGCTTACATACCGTTCTGGAACAGTTGGTTGTTTAAGTTCGGTGTGTCTTCTGTGGTCCTTGCACCTGTATTCGACTGTCTGCATCGTCTGCCCTATATATGCTTCAGCGCATTTGCCTGGATTACGGTGGACACTGTTTGTGGAAACCCAAGTCATTATTCACCATACATAACGAAGTACATGCTTTGGTAGTGGACAGAAAACACATTTAGTGCTACTTTGAGCCAGCATCCTGCAAAATTTTGATCTGCCTTTGCCAGTGTATGGCAGATAAGCCTCATCGGGTTCTATTTGCTGGGCCTGTATCTTCTGTCTGAGAACACATCAGATTTCTCTCGTCTTATCTGCTCTTCTTGAATAAGTCCTTAAGGTGACCCCCCTTGTGGGCTCCCTTCGTGCTGTAATGCACAGGCCCTGTAGACCAGTATACGAAGCACAGACTGAATGATGATGGCAGCTGGAGGCGTGGAACACAAATCAATATAGATCACTTCCCTGTACAAACTGTATCTCCCAAAATGTTGACTGCTTTGTGCCTAACTAAGAAATCCAAACAGGAAAATTTGCCATTCTCTTCGACCCTCATGGTGAGTTGGTTGCTGGAGCCTTTCTCACCCACATGGCCACATTCCAGATATGAGATTTACATAAAAAAGTATGTGGGAAGCTGTTTCCAGAACTTTTTGTTCGAAATCTTCCATAGATACGTTTGTAACAGCCAGTGGTGGAGGGCACCCTATGAGAGATAGAAGCAGTTGTCTCACCGAGAATGCTAAAGATCTTACATCCCTGTAAGAACGAATACAAAGTTTATAAAACTAACCTGCTTATTTGCATGCATAAAAGTGGTGTTACTTGTATGATTTTGTTCATAGCTGTACAGATATATATTGATGTAGAATTGTTTAATCATTCCTTATTTGAGGTTCGAGCATAAATCTAGTTCTGCGCTTATCACTCTTGTATAAACATGGGACAAACATAGACTTAAAAACAAGATACTTGTAATAAATACTGTTGGTGGCAGGAAGAGAGTTAAATTTAACAGTGCTTTGACTATGAGAGACTTTGTGTCCACCTTATATGTGCAAGTGGTAAGTGAAGGAATCACAGAGTAAGAAACATTGGGAAAAGAGTACGCAAATGTGTACAGCAGGGTATATAGTAGAATAAAAAAAATGACAGAAAGAAATATTAAGCCAAAAATAATCAGATATGTACCCCAGGGTACATAGTGGAGTAAGAGTTTTAATATAGCATTTTTTTGGGACATTATTTTGTAAATGTTTTTAAAGATAAGATTTTGACGAAGCAGCAACAGCGAAGGACCATGAAAGTAACAGATGTACGTAGTCAGTGCAATGGTGAATTGAGATGGAGTATATAAAATGTGTAATTCTCTTATGTTTAGGTTAAAATTTTGGTGGTTATATTGTCATGGAGAGACGTGTTGGGATAATATTTTGGGGGTCGATTTATTGTATTCTTGTAATACCGAGGTTAATATTTTGGGGAACATTTTGCTGTGGGATATATTGGTATTTTTTTTGGGTGATGGGGTACTATTTATTACTGTTAGATTTCAGAGTTTTCAATGAGATAAGTGTATTTATAGACTGCCTCCCTATCTGAGGGGTCAGGGTAGATGACAGGTGCGTGTAGGACCTAGGTTCTGTTTGCTGCACTGCCCAGAATTATTCCTTATGGAAGAACTCGTATGAGACGCACTCAGACTGATGATGCTAACTGAGAAGCGGTTCCACAGTCTGGAAAGCCGGCCAGAGTGACCAAGCGGTTCTAGGCGCTACAGTCTGGAACCGCGCGACCGCTACGGTCTCAGGTTCAAATCCTGCCTCGGGCATGGATGTGTGTGACGTCCTTAGGTTAGTTAGGTTTAAATAGCTCTAAGTTCTAGGCGACTGATGACCTCAGAAGTCCCATAGTGCTCAGAGCCATTGGAACAATTTGAAGCCTGCAAAATGGCCGGCAGAGTAGTGTGCTGAAGACATGCCCATCCGTATCGCATCGATATTACGCCAAAAGGTAGAGCGTGACACAATGATATCTCTTGGGCCTTCATGGTCTGGATGAGGAGCTTGTTATTATTTAAGTGTTTTGGTGTATATCTTGAGGGGGTGTTAATTATGAACTGCAGATGATAGAGGGGATAAAATTATTGCTTAAAAGGCTGCAGTAACTGTGATTACTGTACAGTATTTAAAGTGTGTCTAATTTGAGAATGCAAAAGGAGATGGGTTGAGATGTAAGAGATGTACGTTTTATTTACTTGTTGTGGCAAGATTTGAAAAATGTGGAACTTCCTGGTGGATTAAAACTGTGTGCCGGGCCGAGACTCGAACTCGGGACGACTCACCTTTGGAAGGTAGGAGACGAGGTACTGGCGGAATTAAAGCTGTGAGGAGGGGGCGTGTGTCGTGCTTGGGTAGCTCAGGGGTAGAGCACATGCCCGCGAAAGGCATAGGTCCCGAGTTCGAGTCTCGGCGCGGCGCACAGTTTTAATCTGCCAGGAAGTTTCATATTAGTGCACACTCCGCTGTAGAGTGGAAATTTCATTTGGAAATATGTATTTTTGTTTTGAATGTGTGGTTATTTTGTTTGGTCACACACCAAACAATATTTGTGCGTGGGAGCCCAGCTGTTAACTAATAACTGGTCAGATGATTTTGAAAATGTGGAAAGATTTGACTGAAAGTTTGTATATAAGATGTCAGGGTAGCCTTATTCATGCATAAGTTATTTGGTTTTGTGAGGTTGTTTTCTCACTGGGAATTGATTAGTTCCCAGTGCAGTGTTGTGCAATGTGTTTTTAATTCGTTGGAATTACGTTTGGGGTCCGGTGATAATGAACAGGAGTTAACTTTCGCTTTTCTTTGAAGGAAGATTATTTTGCTGCCGCTGGTCCGTATCATCAGTCGTTTGTTTAACATTTTAAGCATTATTTACGCCCCATCTTGATTTCAGTGTAGCTGGAGAAGCTTTTCCATAATGTAGTACTGTTGTAACGTTTTCTGCATTCCGATTTTTAACGGAGCAAGTTGTTGCTAACGAAAAGAGAAGTCGGAATTAGGATGAATTCGTTCTGAACACTATATTTAGTTCTAATATTGTGTTTGACGTTGTCAAATGGAGATGGCAGGGGGGTATGTTTGAATCACTCTTTGTGCATTTACATCTAACAATGCTAAAGTGTTCTTTTACACACTATACAACTGTAACATAAATTTAGCAAAGTGCCCACATAAGATTTAACAAAAAAACTATTTTTGTATAGATGAATGTGGTTTTATTTGTTTTTATTTATTAGCAACAAAATATCGTAAATTATCATAACAAAATCTCTATATTACATAGGGAAGAAACAAAAACAGCAGTGGAAAGGTATTTGTTTTGAGATATGTTCTGAAAGACAGAAGTTTAGGAACTTGACTTGTGACAGTCCAAGAGGTGAAATAGCCGCAGTCATCTTGCACGGTGATTATTTAGGCTGTGAGAATTGGGGGAGAACACAAGCATGAATGTGCGATCATAAGGTCGCGTCTCGAGATTGTGCGAAACTTTTTAACTAATGAAACGGGGAGTTGAGAAATCCCTGGGCTATCAGGACATAGCGGATGAGGTTATATTAGCGGAAAGGGGCCAAAATAAGTTACTGTCAGTTGCACTCAACATATAAACATTTCTTAAAACAGATAATCACACAATCACGAATCAGAAATTCTCAAGGTTTTAATGAAAGACCTCCTTTGATTTAATTTATATCGGCTGAAGGCTACAGCGAAAGAGTCAGGCCCAAGTCCTAAGAAAGGAATTGAGGTACAGGAGTTCTTGTGGAGGTTTCAAATCTTTATAATTTTTTTTTATCTTCAATGTAAATAGGCTGAAAGCTTTAGACTAAATTTTTCCCATAGAACTCGGCTAAAGGCCTGACATTAAGCAAGATCAGTGTTATGGCTTAAGGCCGAGACAAAGATTATCAATGATTAATCTAAATAGGCTGAAAACTCGGCTGAAGGCCTCATATCAACAAAACAATTAACGGCTTAAGGCCTACGAAGAAGAGCTTTCAATTTGGAAAGGTTGAAGGCCTTATCTTAAAATATTTCGTGTAAAATTAGGCTGAAGGCCTCATACTAAAGAATAACAATCTCATGACTTGAGGGCAAGACAAGGATTTTGAATTTCTAAATTAAAAGAGATTAAATCTCTGCTGAAGGCCACACACCATGCAGAAAACAATTTTATGTCTGAAGGCCTAAATGGAAGAACATCTGCATTTCAGCTAAAACGGACTAAAGGCTTTATCCTGAAGGCCACATACGAAACCCAAACTATCTTATGGCTTAAAGCCCAGACAAAGAAATGTCCAATTTTTAATATCAGCTGGAAAACTCGGCTGAAAGTCACATACAAACTAGAAAATATGTCATACAACTTAAGGCCTAGACAAAATTTTCCAACTCTTGATGTGAAAAGACTGAAAACTCTGCTGAAGGCCACATACCAACTTGAAACAAATTTACAGCTTAAGGCCTAGGCACAATGAAGTTTCAATTTTAATTTAGAAAGGCTGAAACTCAGGATCAAAGGAAGAGATGTGATAGCAGTTGAGGCTTGATAGTAAGTGAGCACTCAACTTTAGTGTCCAGGATCTGTGGGTGAAGAACTTCGTAACCCTTGTAAGAAGTGCCTCACAGCTGCAACCGCGTGTGCACGCCGCCAGCGGCTCCGGCCTGACAAAGCGCCATGGAGAGTTCCTCGCTGCTCTGCCCCAACCGACCGACTCGACACACAGCACACCCGGAAAATATATTCCACACACAAAAAATAGTACAGCAGTACTAGTATCCATACACGGTGCTGCTTCCAATCACGGAGAGTAGACAGCAACTTTACGGCGGTAACCGAAGGAGAAATAAGACACCACTGGACTGCAACAAATGACAAAAAAAAGTCAAAGCATACCGGCATACCGCGAGCCAGTCACGGCTCATTTGCGTGTTTCGATAAAGCATACTTTAAAATATTTCATCTTGAGAGATGATAATTACGTTACGTGAACTATTCCTAATTTTGACACTTTCCGTGGTAGTTTGTGAGTCATCTGAACTTCTAGTTCTTTCTAGCTGTATATATGGAACTTCAGTTTAAAACTTATGCTGTTTCAATTTGGATTTATTCACGAGATTTTACCAGAGGTTTATACGATACTTAACACATGATAATGCTCTTGTTTGCATTAAGCTTTCGCATAGTCTCTCTTTAATTCAGTAGTACACAGTAATTACGGTGTCACAGTGTTAAGGAAACAGAGAATAAACCAGCCGTTGCTAAATCATTTAATACTGTGATCTGTGAACGTTATTTTTCACCGTACATTCTTGCATGATTACATCTTTCTGTTTGCTAAAAGATTTTTGGTAAAATGGAACAAATGCATTTTGTGGCCCCTAGGCATTAAAGTAGCAAAATCATAAAAATACTATGAAGCATTCTAAAACCCCGAGACGTCAGTATTTCAGTTAAGAAATCGTTCAGCTGCACGTGGAGGTTCGTGAGCTAAAGCAAACAAATAACTTAGAAGCACCAATTGTATTGTATTAGTTCTGTACCATCGTAAGATGACAAAAATGGCTCTGAGCACTGTGGGACTTAACTTCTGAGGTCATCAGTCCCCTAGAAATTAGAACTACTTAAACCTAGGTAACCTAAGGCCATCACACACATCCATGCCCGAGGCAGGATTCGAACCTGCAACCATAGCGGTCGTGCGGTTCCAGACTGCAGCGCCTAAAACCGTTCGGCCACCCTGGTAGGCGTAAGATCACATATCAGATTCCCCAGCAGGGAGTACATTTATCAGAGAGATGGAATGTAACGTCTACTTTGCACGCGTAAAGAAAAATAATTTGAAGTAGAATGGTATTTCTCTTGTCCCTGGATAGAACGACTATTTCAGACACTTTCAGTAGTTTCTCTGGGGCCCAAAGGATCATAAGAAGAGCAGTTCTGACCCTTGTAAACGAAACGATCCGGTGCACACCTTGAGAAATTGCTCCTACTCCATTTAGATATGGGTTGATACTTTCGCCTGATTGCTAGGAATTGGCTGACGACTTCTCTAGGGGTCTTGCTGGCTGATCTCGGCGCAGTCCTGCACCCAAACAAGTCTCCAAGTTCGAACGTCTGGCAGCAACAGAATAACAGGGGCAAGAAAGCAATAATGAACTGTAATCAGTATCACGGCGAAAGAGATCGAAGACGTAGCGAAATCAGTCCTAGAAAAAGGACTCAATTTCGCACCAACACCGACCTACTATATCCGTTTCAGGTTTCAGTAGTGGTACAGAGCAACTAATCTGCGCCATCCCCATGACGCTGAAGAAGAGATATGTTAGGAAAAGAGCTGAGCGCTAGCCAAAGCTGTTCTACCGAGGAGAAACATCGCCAAAGTGGAAAGAGCTGTTTTCCGAGAACTGCTGAAAGGACCTGAAATAGTCGTTCTACCCAAAGACAAAGGAAATACCTCCCTACTCTTGTTTTCAGAGGACAGCCGTAAAATGTACAGCTTACTAGAGAATCCGGCAAACGGGAAACTGGAAGGTGATCCGATGAACAGAGAGAAAATGAAGATCATCAGATTCTACTTCAAGAATTTCCGAAAAATTTCAGGAACATACTTTGATTAACGCTGCTGCTCCGTCAAGACACTATAGGTCACCATACATTCGTAAAAAGAAGTTTCTCAACGGCCTATTGTAAGCTGACCAAACATATACACTATGTGATCAAAAGTATCCGGACACCCCCAAAAACAGACGTTTTTCATACTAGGTGATTTGTGCTGCCACCTGCTGCCAGTCTTCTATATCAGAGATTTCAGTAGTGAGAGAGCAGAATGGGGCGCTCCGAGGAACTCACGGACTTCGAAGGTGGTCAGGTGATTGGGTGTCCCCTGTGTCATACGTCTGTACGCGAAATTTCAAGACTACTAAACATCCCTAGGTCCACTGTTTCCGTTGTGATAGTGAAGTGGAAACGTGAAGAGAACATACAGCACAAAAGCATACAGGTCGACCACGTCTTTTGACTAGCAGAGACCGCTGACAGTTGAAGAGGGTCTTAATGTGTAATAGGCAGACATCTACCCAGACCGTCACACAGGAATTCCAAACTGCATCAGGATCCACTGCAAGTATTATGACAGTTTGGCGGTAAGTGAGAAAACTAGGATTTCATGTTCGAGCGCCTGCTCGTAAGACACACATCACACCAGTAAATGCCAAACGACTCCTCGCTTGGTGTAATGAGCGTAAACATTGGACAATTTAACAGTGGAAAAAGTTTTGTGTAGTGACGAATCACGGTACACAATGTAGTAATCCGAAGGGAAGGTGTGGGTACGACGAATTCCCGGTGAACGTTATCTGCCAGCGTGTGTAGTGCCAACAGTAAAATTGGGAGCCGGTGGTGTTATGGTGTGGTCGTGTTCTTCATGGGGGGGGGGGGGGGGGGGGGCGGGGGCTTGCACCCGTTGTTATTTTGCCTACATTGATGATTGATGTTTTAAGCACCTTCTTGCTTCCCACTGTTGAAGAGTAATTCGGGAATTACGACTGCATCTTTCAACTCGATTGAACAGCTGTTCACAATGCACGGCCTGTTTCGGAGTGGTTATGCGACAATAACATCCCTGTAATGGACTGGCTTGCACAGAGTCCTGATCTGATTCCTATAGATCACCTTTGGGATATTTTGGAACGCGGAATTCGTGCCAGGCCTCATGGTACCTTACATCAGCGCAGCACTCCGTGGAGAATGGGCTTTCATTCATCCAGCACCTGATTGAACGTAAGCATGCGAGAGTGGAAGCTGTCTTCAAGGCTGAAGGTGGGCCAACACCATATTGAATTCCAGTATTACTGATGGAGGGCACCACGAACTTGTAAGTCACATAGTGTAATGGTACCATTCAGCCACTATGCCTTTAAATATAAGCACAGCATCAGGAACTCTTCACATTTCATTGAAAAGCTGCAGTTACCGAGCTTTCGTGGCTAGCACCATAAGGTGAGCTGTGATGTGTTCTTCTTCTTCTTCTTCTTCTTCTTCTTCTTCACCAGAGAGCTACTTGCTGATTCCCTCATCATGGAGAAATTCAACTCAATAATCACTAACCTCTTCCAATTTGTCCTTACATCTACATTCACTGTTATCAGTGGCGACTACTGTGAGCAAACGCATAATGCTATGATGTGCCCTTATGACGGTTGTTGCAAACTTACATATGACATATTTCGAAGAGAAGCAAGTGGGCTGAAGTCCAAATGCTTCTAACCGCACTAAAGTCCACACACGCTTCTTCATACATGATGACGACAAATTTGTGGTAAGGCAACAGGGATCTAGAGCCTTAAAGAATTTTTCCAACATCTGTACAACTGCACCTCAACATGAAACTCACCATGAACGCGGAGTAGAATGAATAAAATCTCTTTCTGTACCCCTTAGTTAAGCGCAAAGAGGGCGGAACTTTGAAACACGGTGTGTAGAGGAAACTAATTCATATTTATTTGCACCTCCACATCTCCAGCTGCCATCATCCTCCAGAGTGTGAGGGTGTGCTACATACACTGGTATTGGCCTACAGGGCACGTTCAATATCGGACGAGGGAAGTCTGCTGAGGGGCTCAACCATCTTAAGGGCGTATTCAAGAACTGATACGGAGATAGAAAAATCGAAAGTGTTCTCGGACTGATGGTATACACCCGGCAAACAGAACACGACAAGGAGGACAACACAACGGTGTATCTGCTGGACGCCGCCAATGATAGAACATAATCGCTAGAATACTGACACGAGTTAACATTAAATATGTTTTCCATCCATCTCTGAAAAAGCGTGCTCTTTTCTGCATTGCGAAAGATGACTTGGGTCTTCGCCAACAGGGTTTCTACCGAATTTCAAGCTAATGCCGTAAGTTATTCGTCGAGCATAATGTGCACACAGTCGAAGACAGGTGCAAGATGCACAGGAGACACATCGAACTTAAGGAAACAAACAGGTCTCCTGTTTCAGAACATTGCATGACTACAAGGGACTCTAAGAAGTACGAAGAAAAGGAAGTTGAGACAGACCTCGTCGTTTTGCGAATGTGTTCTAAAGCAGACTATTGAAAAACGAGTGGCTGGCAGCATGATAAACAGAGGCAGTGGCTCCATGCTCAATAAAGCCTAGGACCCGGCGCTCGGGAATTTTAAGTCAAAACGTCTGGCGAGAGTGACTTCCACGAGCGAGGAGGAACGGTAGAACAGAGAGGGCCGGAGTTTGCGCTCAGCATTCGATGATCATATCCGCCCCGCCTCTCCCTTAGACGCTGCGTGCAACCGTTTAGTGAAGGAAGGGGTAGAGAGCCATAAGAGTGTGAAGTATTTGCGATATAGGGAAGATGCTCGTTCTACAGGCATCACCTGTAGATGAGGACAAGGTGCGCTGTAGAAATATCGTGTTACGTAAACGACTACAGCCAACTGGAGAGTCGAGTCTACTAGTCTATCGTAATAGCAGATTTGGATATTCCTTCCCACGTAAGAATAAATTATTAACAAACGAATACAGCGTCTTTTCGTAGAAAATGTCACAAAAATTAAATAAGGTAGAGAGCCTTGTTTAGACTCGATATTCACTTTTATTGTCTGCATGGAGAGCTGGCTCCTGACAGTGTTTGCTTGAAGAAATTACTAGGGTATGGGATGTACTGATGTGGATTATCTCTATCACCTTTCAGGCCTCCGTCCCTCCAGAACCTGTAAGAAATTGAGTACACAGTGCTCCTCTGGATATACATGTTAATGCGTCAGTATTTGTGATGCCAGACTTGATGTTACGGTTCGAATGAGGATATAGGTACCTGCGAGGTGGTCAGTAGCCTCCAATCTATTTTGGCGACGTACGTACATTTCAGTCGGAATATAGAATTCCATTGCTATTAACACCTTGTTTCCCTCAACTTTATCCCTAGTTATATATTATGAGAGAGAATTTGTTGTTCTGGAACCATACAGTGCCCCGTCCAGCCCTATCGTTACGTTGGGTATACTCTTTATCAGCCGGACGGTGTGGCAGACCGGTCCTAGGCGCTACAATCAGGAAACGCGCGACCACTACCGTCGCAAGTTTGAATCCTGCCTCGGGCATGGATGTGTGTGAAGTCCTTATGTTAGTTAGGTTTAAGTAGCTCTAAGTTCTAGGAGACTAATGAACTCAAATGTTAAGTCCCATAGTGCTCAGAGCCATTGTTTGAGGAGAGTGATTCTATACAGTGACGGCGAGTAAGCAACAGGTGTGCCCCTAGACGTATGCACGGTCAGCGCAGAAAACTTTTTACTTGGTTTTACTTGTCTTAGCTCTGTGCACTGTCTTACTAGACTGCGTCACTACGTATGCTGGCCAGGATCGCACAGAGCACTGAACTTTGTGAACGAATAAGACGTGTAAGCATTGTCTACCTTAATGGTGTTAGAGACAATGTTTCAGGTACTATGTATTAATTGTGTCTTAGGTTTTGGCTTTCTGCTCTCAAGAACAGTAATTATTTTTTGAAGAAGTTGCTGATTTGGTGCCCCACGTGAAACTTTTATGTACACATGGAAAACACATGCATTCTTTTGCTTTTTGTGCTCTAGTGGTAACGACCTCCAGCGTGTGCTGCTGATCTGATTAAAATAGATATACTCTGCGTTAACTAATATTTGTGGATGTGCCATTAGGCTCACATTCATTGAAGTGGCTTTTTTATTTTTTATTGAGTGGTAGCCACTGCCGGTATTGTATTCAAATCCTGTACAATGTATTGACTTGATTCTCCTGGTTTATACTAAACTTGCCCCGGGCACCAACATTAGTGAAACAAAACAGTGACTTTTATAATACTGCGGTATTTCTGCTACTACGATGCTGTGTATACGGTATAAAGGACTTGAAAACCGATCAGAAGAGTGTTTGCGTGTAATGAATAGCACATGGATTCTGAACGAGTGTTTCAAAAGGGAAGGAATCGTTTCTGATAATTTTCTTTGATACTAATAATCTATAATGCTGGTCTGGCTCACAAGTGAAGTAGGCAGAATTTGCTGAATGTACGATTATACTTATCGCTACTTGTGTTCTGAGTATAACATATGTAAGATACTAACGGTTGAAATCTATTTTGTAGTACCATTGCCTGCGTTTACGGTGGAGTCTTTCTTTTAGAACTGAAAACTTAGTAGAATTATAAGCTGTACAGTTACGCTAACTAAAGGTTGGAACTTCGGAATATTCTGATGTTTGTAGACAACTTACTCGATTCTCTTGTGAATAACTCTTTACTGAGTTAAATTGAATTTTAATTCGGTCAGACTCTTTGCTGTTGGATCACTTGTTGTTTTAAGTGCAGTTAATAACCTTTGGCTGCTGCTGGTTTGAATGAAGCTCATACTTCAGCATAATAATTTGTTGTTGTGAGATTTTTGATGATGAAAAACAATTTTTTGTGGAAAACCCTATTCTAATTTGCTGAGCTGTGAAATTTTCAATAAATTTCTTTTATATAATATACCTATCACTCAATCAATCGTTTCCATCCTTTCGTATTCTATGGGTCCCTCTTGCACGTAACTAATACGATGTTAACTTTTTCATTCTCAAAGCTGTGATAACAAATGCTGCTCCCTTTAATTAATGTGGTAGTATTTTTTCCAGTCTGATATCAGAACGTTTCCAATCGGAACTGTGGAGTGATTATTATATATCAAACGTGCTCGCCACATGTACGCCACTACATAAAGGGGTGTACCACAAATTTCCACAAGATATTTAGGAACAGTGGTCGTTTTGGTCATGTGTGGGCTGATAGAAGCATGACGTGTGCGCATTTGGGCAAGTTAGCTGATATGAAAAGTCTCAGAAATAGTGCGTACGATCGGGGATTTTAAAATGTCTTCAACGGTTCGTCAACTTAGAAATATTTTCACAGTAGATTTGGTGGACTTCTACTCTGAACAGCAGAGTGACTTCGTAAAATTTCACACAATTTCGTCCACAGAAAAGCAGAGAAAAGGGATTTCTCAGACTTCAGCTCTGATCTATCGCGTAATGTTCAGAACCTTACAAATCTTTAAGTATCTCAGGCAAAAGTATGTATGTATACAATATTTATGGTCAACTTCTCCCCAAAGATACGGGATCGATTTCAGCAAGTTTGGTAAACATATTACTTGCTGGGGGTGGAACTGTAAAACGAATGTAATGATGCCCGCGCAAATATCGAAATTATATTCATCCATTGTTTGAGAATGAGAGCTCTTTGCGACTTGGGACAAACTTCCTTTCACATAATTTCAGGATTTTCTCGCCGACTCCCGTCCACACCACAGTGTATGGTTAAAGGAAAAAAATCTATCGCTTACTATATTTTTGCTGTTCATGCAGTAATCCTGCTGCACCAGCATGGCGTTTTAATTTATTATTTGTTTACTACTAACTCCATTTGCATTACTTTTTAAAGAATGTTTTCACGTGTACCACTGAATATTCTGCGAAATTATATCATTGTACGCTGGTTGGTTGCGGAGTTACGACGTCTTGAACAGTGAGATGTGTTTAAGGCAGAGCGCGAATTACGCAGAGTATATTCACCCACTGTTTCGTAATGAGAGCAAACTTCGAACGTAGTTTGAAACATTTTCAAAACATTTACTCGCTTTAATGTCTGACGCCAAATAATTAACACGTAATGTGCTTTGTAAAAAAATCACATGTCTGAAGCTGTTTTCGAATTTTTAAATAATCAGTGGTTTACTTGTCAGAACAATACTAACGTACGTCAAAATCATAGTACTTATAGAGCAGTACGTCAGATGTATCAAAAATTCATAACACAACTCATCAGCGTACGAAACAGAACGATGTTTCGCAGTGATACGCACGTTACACATAATTTGGCTGACGTCATAAACGACACAAGAAAAATGTGACGGTTACCGAGTAAACGTCTTCAAAGCACACGTTATGTAAGATCATCAAAGAGTATAATATCAAAGATTAAAACGTATTGTACTAAAATAAGTGGAAGAAGCCAGGGAGTACAATTAATACAGTAGATATTCTTGAGAGTAAGATTCCCGACTACAATAGGCTTGCGGTAATGCATGAGAAGAGATGACATAAAATGTTCGAAAACAATCTGTCAATTATTTCTTGTATTTAGAGTACTTGTGATACTTTTATACGTATGGAGTGCAATTTGCCTCTTATTAGTGCTGTTCATTGTCGCAGTCTGCTCACGTGATTGGCCGGCCGCCGTGGTCTAGCGGTTCTAGGCGCTCAATCAGGAACCGCGCGAGCGCTACGGTCCCACGTTCGAATCCTGCTTCGGGCATGGATGTGTGTAATGTCCTTAGGTTAGTTAGGTTTAAGTAGTTCTACGTTCTAGGGGACTGATGACAACAGGTGTTAAGTACCATAGTGCTCAGAGCCATTTGAACCATCACGTGATTGAGCACTGCAGCGAGCCATTTGTTTTGCCAAATTTAACATTGGTTCTGTAGTAATGTGGCGTAAAACAGCGGAGAATTAGACGTATGTGTGCAATATATGCCACACACTCATATGTTCAACCTCCGCTCCTAAGCCCTTAAATCTATTTCATCCAAACTTCGTACACATTACTAACCAACTTCCCCGGTTCATACTTCATGATTCATAGTTCGCAGTGACAGTTGCAGGTTAACTAGCAACTTCCAGGGGCCACAAAAAATGTGACTTCCAATATTTCATATGCCTATTGAATGATTTTAAATATTACCAATGCTGTCATATTCTACTCATTGAGGGATAAAATTTTAGGTTAAAGGTTTAACAAACTAAGTAAAATATTAGAGACAGAAATTGTTTATATACCATGAAGCAGTATAATTCTTGGTGCGCATAATACCCCATATATATTATGCAGTATTAGAGATAGGGAACATTTAGCGAACTTTAAATATGCTTTCAAACCTTTCTAAACTTTCAGTCGCTTGAATGCTTTACGTCAAATAATTAACACATTAATTCACTTGTAAAGTAAACATACGTTTACAGCAATATTATACACGAGAGTTAGATTCATTAAAGAATCAGATGTTTACTGGTTACTTACTACCGAGAAAGAAATACTATGTGCGTGTAAAATCCGCCAGTCCCGTACTTAGGTAGGGATGGTGGTGATAACTGCGTAATAGACAGGAAAGTGGGCAGAAGGAGGTTGACTGAGAGAGGGGGAGGATGAAGTGAACAAAGGAATGAAGGAAATGTGCAGAGAGAGGGGTTGGGGAAAGAGGTACAAAGAGATTGGGGAATCGATAGAGAGGGGGGGAGGAAGTGTCCAGAAACAGGGCGAAGAGATGAGGAGGGAGACGAGAGCAGATGAGTGATATGGAGAAGGAAATGGACACACAGAGGCGCCGGAGGGAATAGATAAAGGGTGGGAGGAGGAAATGGAAGAGACAGGAGGGATGGGTAGAGAGGGAGGAGGAGATGGATAGAGGGAGGGGAAGGAGAGGACTGACGGAGAGAGGACTGGGAGGAGAAGACAGATATAGACAGGAGGGATAGATACTGAGAGGGGAAGGAGGAAATGCTTAGCAAAAGAGGAAGGAGGCGGTAGAGGGAGGGAGAGGAAGTAGGTGTGTGAAGGAGGTTATGGACAGAATGAGGATGGAGGAATAGATGAACCAGAACAAGACCGGAATAAATGAATATCGGGCCAACTGGAGGTTTCTCAACTAGTTGTTTAATAAGTACAGGGATTAAGCCGTCATTGCACTCGCAGCATTATTTATTTTTTTCTCACACTGTGTTAAGGACGTTATCACTTCGCCAACCGTATTCCGCCTGCAGTTATCAAAACAGAGGAAAAGTGACGCGTTTGTGCCTGTTGGAAGACACGAACGTAAAAAAACGACACTTTTTATTGACCTTTTAATAACTAAAGCTAATCTAGCATAGAGAGTGATAGGGTCGAAACTATGTTTTCATCTGCCTATTGTGTGCTCATCAAATAGTGATTAATCTCGTTAGTGACTCGAAACAGTCTACCTAATTGTTGCCATTACTTGGAGGTAACAAGTTACACCAAATGGAGTAAGAATTTTAGTGGCAATAGAGACAGAGGTGTGCTTCGTCGCTGCAGTTATCGAATCTGCCATATGGTACTGAGTTTTCAAGTGTTCCCAAATTAACCGGAGAGGCATAAAGTGTGATTCTTGCACAAGGACACTGCTTCGTTTTCGCTCAGAGGGGGCAATGAAATGCGTCACATGTCTCTTTTGTTTGTACTACACTTCGTACTGGGTGTGGCGGAGGTGGGTATTAATGGGGTTTGTGTGCCGGCGCGAGTGAGGCCTGATGCCGCAGCGCGCCTATCTCCCCACACACCCCAGCCCCCGGCACTCTGGCGACCGGGCTGCCGCTCGCCGCAGAGGCGCGTAATTCGCGACCCATTACCGACGCCGCGCGCGTGCCCTGCTGCCACTGCCAGCCCTTAATTGCTGCCGTCGCCACGACACCACGGCCACCGCAGCCACACGAATATGTTGGTTACGCCAAATTCGTGACTGTCAAGGGAGGAAACTAATACCAATTCACTAGGCATCATTTAAAATTAAAATGATCTGCAACATGTAAAGAAGCCTGTGCTTTGGAGAATTCAGTGAGCTACAGTATGTATTCAGTGATAATAACAGCACAGTAGTTTTTATAAGCAATGAAGCCTCTTCTGTCTTCTGTGGCGCTTTTCCTCTCTACATTCCTCACTACCGTGTTTTATGATATCGATCCTTCGTAAAACTGGTGGCAGAAATGCAATATGGTGAAAGCCTCACACTTTTCCTATGTAAAACTGTCGAACTTTGTACACTAAACACAACAATTACACCAAGTAAAAATGGGGGAAATTTAAACAATCCACTATTCCTACGTGAAACCGACAGGAACTTCAGACTTAGGCGTTTCTTCTAGTTTCAACTAGTGCATCTGCTGCAGTTTGCATGGGTCCTCTCTTCTCCCGCCACATACCACTTTGTTGCAATGCTTTTAGGTCTTCCTGGACAAAGGGTCACCGAGAGATTTTTTCACATTTTTTATTATTTTCTCCCTTTTCCCAATTTTACCATTTTTCAAGTACTGCTTAAACTTGTAATATTCTCATTTGCATATCACAATAGTCACATATCGTGTGGTGGTGAATCAAAGACGCCAATGTGTCTTTTAAAGCCATTTTGTTACTTCCAAAACATTGCGTAAGTACTTCACAATTTCCCACTTTCTTTGATCGGATATACAATCATTATAGTCTCTTCATAATTTCCCTAATTTCTCTTATTTCCTACATGCCACGATATGGCATCATTTTCACCACCACCTTAATGAAAATTACATGGAAGTACTTCCACACAATAGTAGGACTGCATTACATTAAACAATTTCCGTATGATTTTAGCGAATTATTACATTTTTCATCAACAGTAGCAAGGAAACCCTAAAGTCCAGGGTTGCAAATTCATTCTTTAGTAAGGCTCATTTTGAAGGGTTGTGTTGACAATTATGACAGGAAAAATAATAGCTGCTAATGGCTCACCGTGTGCATCCGGAGGGCGACAGGAAATGTGTCCGGTAGGTGCAGAGATCAATCTTCTGTGGGATGTGCGTATTACAGTTCACAAAATGGACATTGTCTGAATTCAAGGAATGTTGAGAACAAACCACAAATTTTCGGTATGAACACCGAATGCGAAATGGCGCGTCACCATGATTACAAAGGTTCACACCGTCAAGACAGAAGGCGAAGTCCTTGGGAGCTACAAACTGTGCAGAACGTTCAGCTACGAATCCACTCTTAAGGAATGCATGTAGAATCACGTTGGTGTAACGGGTTGATGGAACGTAACGTCATACAAGCGAATGCGAAATAGTCTGCCATCGAGATTATAGCGAAACTGGGTATCCTTCAAGTTGTAGCTGCAGATAGTGTGGTGATATCTTTCATAAATACGGAGGCTGAATTTATTCAGTGGTTCGAGGTGGTATGAACTGCAATGTCACACACTTTTCAGTAAGGATATTCTGCTCTAAAGGAGTATGATTTTTATACGCAGACCGCTCGTACAATAGCTACTGTTCTCTTACTCCTATTTTCGCTCTCTTGCTTGCTGTGGCCTAAATAAATCCCTACTGCCCTTCCAAAACCATGCACACGAAAAGAATCCTCCAACTTCTTGCAGTGCGATAAATAACTTTCCATCCAATTTGGCATTCAGATTAACAGTCAGCAGTATTGTATACGAATGTGTTAAGGCATTGGTGTTAGTTGATCTTGATACAGCTCTGCTGGTATATCTGATATCCAGGGCTCCTTTGATATGCATTTCCTATTCAAATCCCGATTGGTCGGAGTTGAAAACAAATTCCCCATTGAACGATCAGATAAAATGATTTACCTAACCTACATTTCTTCCGGCCCATCCCGCAATTTGCTGTGCATCGTCAAGTTGACGCTTTGCTTGAAAGTTCGTTATCTTACGGCTTCCATTTCTGTAGCATTGGTTGGAACGATGCAACCATCCACTGCTTCCTTTGAAATCCCTGTAATCCATGTCACACGCAATTTAATGCGCATGAAGTAGTAGGCCACTGTCGTACATATCCTGTAAATTGTGTCGAGCGCCCTAAAACGTGGAGACGCCAGTCTTGTAACAAGTATACCTTGTACTTGCTTGAACATATGTAGTTTTTCTCATGCGCTACACTGTATTCGCATTTCTGACTTCCAAAAATTCCTCACATTTCAAGTTATATATCGTTAGCCAAGGAATATTGCAACGAGTAGATAGCATATTTCTCTACTATTAATTAAAAATGAAATTCTGTTTGTGAAATATAAAGAACGAAACAGAATTCTTATTTGTTGAAATTGTGTCTTTTACCAACAGCACTTTCCCACAAGGACCTGAAAACCTAAAAAGAAACAAATCCAATTTGACTTTTTTTTTGGGTCATCAGTCTACTGACTGGTATGATGCGGCCCGCCACGAATTCCTCCCCTGTGCTAACCTCTTTATCTCAGAGTAGCACTTGCAACTTACGTCCTCAATTATTTGCTTGACGTATTCCAATCTCTGTCTTCCTCTACAGTTCTTGCCCTCTACAGCTCCCTCTAGTACCATGGAAGTCATTCCCTCATGTCTTAGCAGATGTCCTATCATCCTGTCCCTCCTCCTTATCAGTGTTTTCCACATATGCCTTTCCTCTCCGATTCTGCGTAGAACCTACTCATTCCTTACCTTATCAGTCCACCTAATTTTCAACATTCTTCTATAGCACCACATCTCAAATGCTTCGATTCTCTTCTGTTCCGGTTTTCCCACAGTCCATGTTTCACTACCATACAATGCTGTACTCCAGACGTACATCCTCAACAATTTCTTCCACAAATTAAGGCCGGTATTTGATATTAGTAGACTTCTTTTGGCCAGAAATGCCTTTTATGCCATAGCGAGTCTGCTTTTGATGTCTTCCTTGCTCCGTCCGTCATTGGTTATTTTACTGCCTAGGTAGCAGAATTCCTTAACTTCATTGACTTCGTGACCATCAATCCTGATGTTAAGTTTCTCGCTGTTCTCATTTCTACTACGTCTCATTACCTTTGTCTTTTCCGATTTACTCTCAAACCATAACGTGTACTCATTAGACTGCTCATTCCGTTCAGCAGATCATTTAATTCTTCTTCACTTTCACTCAGGATAGCAATGTCATCAGCGAATCGTATCATTGATATCCTTTCACCTTGTATTTTAATTCCACTCCTGAACCTTTCTTTTATTTCCATTCTTGCTTCCTCGATGTACAGATTGATGAGTAGGGGCGAAAGGCTACAGCCTTGTCTTACACCCTTCTTAATACGAGCACTTCGTTCTTCATCGTCCACTCTTATTATTCCCTCTTGGTTGTTGTACATATTGTATATGACCCGTCTCTCCCTATTGCTGATCCCTACTTTTTTCAGAATCTCCAACAGCTTGCACCATTTTATATTGCCGAACACTTTTTCCAGGTCGACAAATCCTATGAATGTGTCTTGATTTTTCTTCAGCCTTGCTTCCGTTATTAGCCGTAACGTCAGAATTGCCTCTCTCGTGCCTTTACTTTTCCTAAAGCCAAACTGATCGTCACCTAGCGCATTCTCAATTTTCTTTTCCATTCTTCTGTATATTATTCTTGTAAGCAGCTTCGTTGCATGAGCTGTTAAGCTGATTGTGCGATAATTCTCGCACTTGTCAGCTCTTGCCGTCTTCGGAATTGTGTGGATGATGCTTTTTCGAAAGTCAGATGGTATGTCGCCAGACTCATATATTCTACACATCAACGTGAATAGTCGTTTTGTTGCCACTTCCCCTAATAATTTTACAAATTCTGATGGAATGTTATCTATCCCTTCTGCCTTATTTGACCGTAAGTCCTCCAAAGCTCTTTTAAATTCCGATTCTAATACTGGATCCCCTATCTCTTCTAAATCGACTCCTGTTTCTTCTTCTATCACATCAGACAAATCTTCACCCTCATAGAGGCTTTCAATGTATTCTTTCCACCTACCTTCTCTCTCCTCTGCATTTAACAGTGGAATTCCCGTTGTACTCTTAATGTTACCTCCGTTGCTTTTAATGTCACCAAAGGTTGTTTTGACTTTCCTGTATGCTGAGTCTGTCCTTCCGACAATCATATCTTTTTCGATGTCTTCACATTTTTCCTGCAGCCATTTCGTCTTAGCTTCCCTGCACTTCCTATTTATTTCATTCCTCAGCGACCTGTATTTCTGTATTCCTGATTTTCCCGGAACATGTTTGTACTTCCTCCTTTCATCAATCAACTGAAGTATTTCTTCTGTTACCCATGGTTTCTTCGCAGCTACCTTCTTTGTACCTATGTTTTCCTTCCCAACTTCTGTGATGGCCCTTTTTAGATATGTCCATTCCTCTTCAACTGTGCTGCCTACTGCTCTATTCCTTATTGCTGTCTCTATAGCGTTAGAGAACTTCAAACGTATCTCGTCATTCCTTAGAACATCCGTATCTCACTTCTTTGCGTATTGATTCTTCCTGACTAATGTCTTTAACTTCAACCTACTCTTCATCACTACTATATTGTGATTTGAGTCTATATCTGCTCCTGGGTACGCCTTACAATCCAGTATCTGATTTAGGAATCTCTGTCTGACCATGATGTAATCTAATTGAAATCTTCCTGTATCTCCCGGCCTCTTCTAAGTATAGCTTTTCCTCTTGTGATTCTTGAACAGGGTATTCGCTATTACTAACTGAAACTTGTACAGAACTCAATTAGTCTTTCTCCTCTTTCATTCCTTGTCCCAAGCCCATATTCTCGTGTAACCTTTTCTTCTACTGCTTCCCCTACAACTGCATTCCAATCCCCCATGACTATTAGATTTTCGTCCCCCTTTACATACTGCATTACCGTTTCAATATCCTCATACACTTTCTCTATCTGTTCAGCTTGCGACGTCGGCATGTATACCTGAACTATCGTTGTCGGTGTTGTTCTGCTGTCGATTCTGATTAGAACAACCCGGTCACTGAACTGTTCACAGTAACACACCCTCTGCCCTACCTTCCAATTCATAACGAATCCTACACCTGTTATACTATTTTCTGCTGCTGTTGATATTACCCGATACTCATCTGACCAGAAATCCTTGTCTTCCTTCCACTTCACTTCACTTCACTGACCCCTACTATATCTAGATTGAGCCTTTGCATTTCCCTTTTCAGATTTTCTAGTTTTCCTACCACGTTCGAGCTTCTGACATTCCACGCTCCGACTCGTAGAACATTATCCTTTCGTTGATTATTCAATCTTTTTCTCATGGTAACCTCCCGGAGATCCGAATGGGGGACTATTCCGGAATCTTTTGCCAATGGAGAGATCATCATGACACTTCTTCAATTACAGGCCACATGTCCTGTGGATACACGTTACGTGTCTTTAATGCAGTGGTTTTCATTGCCTTCTGCGTCCTCATGTCGTTGATCATTGCTGATTCTTCCGCCTTTAGGAGCAACTTCCCACCCGTAGGACAAGAGAGTGCCCTGAACCTCTATCCGCTCCTCCGCCCTCTTTGACAGGGCCGTTGGCAGAATGAGGCTGACTTCTTATGCCGGAAGTCTTCGGCCGTCAATGCTGATTATTTATCAAAATTTAGGCAGTGGCGGGGATCGAACCCGGGACCGAAGACGTTTTGATTATGAATCAAAGACGCTACCCCCCCCTTTTTTTTTTGAATCTCATTTTGGTCGCTTTTGTTCGTTGCATCTGCTCGGGGTGGACGTCGTAAGACATCCATTTATGTTCGTTGTTGATCGATTAACTCAGTTTTTTTTTTATTACAGAGGGCACGTAACCCTCTGACCGAACACGCTGAGCTACCGTGCCGGCCCCCTAGACCACGGGTACATCTTACTGTCTCCTATCACCAACAGAAAGCTGGACTAAAAATCGATATTTATCTATAAATAATAGTCAACATTTGCATAGAAAATAATAATAGCGAATCAGAATTTCTTATTCTTTGATAATAGGTGTTACCTTAGATATCATTCCAAAACCCCAGAAAACGCGAAATAATAGCAAATCCCACTTTCTCTAGCCAGCAGCAGATGGCTGCACTGGAAACATCGACCATAGTGCAATCTTTGCACCACACAAATAAATGTCTCCAATAGCTATTTTAAAAAAGGAAACAGAGTAGTAAATTAATTATTTTACACAACTAAGAATTTGCGAATATTATAATCTGTGTGCAAAATACATCAGCAGCGTGAAAACTGCAAAGTTTATGTGGTTAGTAGAGGGAAGTTCAGTTTGTAGTTCACGAATTTTGCTGACGTGAATAGAATTCTGCACAATAAAAAAATATAACAGTATCATTCGAAAACATGGGCAAAATAATGCAGCATTCCGAAAAAGAGCGATGTTTACTTACTGATTGAGGTTAATACATGCCAAATGCTCTTTATATATGATAGAATTAATAATAATATATGAATTTAGGAATGAATGTCTGAAATTTTAAAGAAATAACTAGTTAATTTCCACATATACATGTATTTGCCAAATTAAAGTCCAAAATTCCGAAGTACGCACCTCAATGGTAGATTTCAACCAGTTCTAGAAATTAGGCCCAAATATTCGTCGTCATACAACTACCGTTCCTAGGCTTGTAACGCAGAACAATTAGTGTTAGCTAAGTGGGCAGACAGACTGCATGTAACTACTCATGTCACATCCTCAAATAAAATATTTGCGAGGAAGTGTAAAAAGGTGGATGATTTTGTGCTAGTTAAAATTAACATACGAAAAACTCTTTGTGATGTCACAATATTTCAGAAAACGTCTGCACTGTAAAAAGCAAGCACGAGTCAATTTGCACATATAAATTTATTTGTCAAATTACTGCCCTCTACCCCAAAAATACTACAGTAAGTGCTTCAGTGGTAGATTTCAAAGATTAATAACAGTTGCCATCTTAGAAGCTAGGGCAAATAACTTAATGTAATAAAACTACCCTGACCAGGGTCATGCCTTCTGAAAAATACCTACAGGCAAATAGACAGGCTGAATACAATTCACAACACTTTCTCATGGAATATATTTCCACAGTTTTAAATAGTCCTCAGCACCAAGATAGGAAGTAGAATATAATGCATCATATTGTATATTGACAAAATACATTCCTTATCTAAAGTAGCCCCACCTCCTTACTTACCAAGGAAACCACAGACTGCTTGGATATCGTGGTATAAAAATATGTTACAGAGAGATGAATGCATTTATATCTCAAGCCTTACACACTGAGTATCATGTGATCGTTAACTTGAAAATTCTGAGTTAGTTCTGCCTAATTGTAGTGACATGTAGGCCTTGCTTCGGGTTGGTTGGGTGTGGGATTGAAGGGATCAGACTGCTAAGGTCATCGGTCCCTTGTTCCATGATAAAATCACACGAAATAAAAGCTGTCAGTCGTTAAAAACGGAGAACTGAGACAAGGGACGACACAATACAAGAAAGACAGATAAAGACCAGACAAACGGAACTAAAATCACACCGAGTGTGAAGGTGGTTGGCCGACCATGAAAATAAGGAAAAGCCAACCACCAAATGACATTAAAACCCACAGTTTAAAACCACAGGCCAAAGGCCCAAGTCAATACAGGAAATAAAAGGACAAACACTCAAATCATACGATAAAAACCCCCTGCCCGAATAAAACTCAACACGAGGTTCGCCATAGCAACGTCATCACATAAAAGGGCAGGGAGGGTATCAGGCAGCGCAAACGTCTGCCTGAGTCCTGTTAAAAGCGGGCAGTCCACCAAAATGTGGACCACCGTCAGAGCTGCCCCGCAGGGACATAGCGGTGGGTCCTCCCGGCGCAACAAATGGCCGTGCGTCAGCCACGTGTGGCCAACGCGCAGCCGGCAGAGGACGACAGAGTCCTTCCGAGAGGCCCGCATGGAGGAGCGCCACACACCGGTCGTCTCCTTCACCGCCCGAAGTTTGTTGGGTGTGGGCAGGGTGCGCCACTCGTCACCCCAGGCACCAAGCACTTTCTGGTGCAAAAGCGACAGGAGATCACACTCCATAAGGCCGAGTTCCAGAGCCGGTGAACTCACTGCCTGTTTAGCCAGCGTGTCAACCCGCTCATTGCCCGGGATGCCGACATGACCTGGGGTCCAAACAAAGACCACGGAGCGGCAACAACGGGCAAGAGCATGGTGCGACTCGTGGATGGCCATCACCAGACGGGAACGAGGAAAGCACTGGTCAAGAGCTCGTAAACCACTCAGGGAGTCACTACAGATGACAAAGGACTCACCTGAGCGGGAGCGGATATACTCTAGGGCGCGATTGATGGCAACCAACTCGGCAGTGTATACACTGTTCCCGGGTGCCAGCGACCGTTGCTCACAATGATCCTCTAGAGTAAGAGCGTAACCAGTGCGACCAGAGACCATCGAACCGTCGGTATAGGCCACGGCAGATCCGGGAAACTCGGCAAGGTGAGAAACAAAGCGGCGGCGGAGGGCTGGAGGAGGGACCGAGTCTTTCGGACCCTGTGCCAAATCCAGCCGAATGCATGGTCGGCGCACACACCAAGGGGGCCGACGGAGATTGGCCCGGAAAACAGGTGGGAGAGGAAAAAACTCAATCCCACACAGTAGAGCCCGGATGCGAACCGCGATCGTACACCCTGACCAGGGCCGCCTGTCTGGAAGATGGACGATCGAGTGCGGGAACAGGAGACGGTAGTTGGGATGCCCTGGCAAACTACAAACGTGGGCAGCATAAGCGGCCAGAAGTCGGTCGCGCCGGATCCGCAATGGAGGAACACCAGCCTCCACAAGTAAGCTGTCAACAGGGCTTGTCCGAAATGCTCCTGTGGCGAGTCGGATCCCGCAGTGATGGATGGGATCCAGCAATTGCAATGCCGATGGCGATGCCGAACCATAAGCCACACACCCACAATCAAGGCGGGACTGGATCAGCGCTTGATACAGCCAGAGAAGGGTGAACCGATCGGCACCCCATCCGGTGTGGCTAAGTCAGCGGAGAGCGTTTAAATGCCGCCAGCATGTTTGTTTAAGCTGCCTAATATGAGGCAGCCAAGTCAACTGGGCATCAAATCCCAGTCCCAAGAACCGATGCGTCTCTACCACAGCAAGAGGTTCACCGTCAAGGTAAAGGCGTGGCTCAGGGTGAACCGTGCGACGCCGGCAGAAATGCATAACGCAGGTCTTAGCGGCCGAAAACTGGAAGCCGTGCGCTACAGCCCACGACTGCGCCTTGCGGATAGCGCCCTGCAGCTGGCGCTCAGCAACTGCAATGCCAGCGGAGCTGTAGTAGAGGCAGAAGTCGTCTGCATACAACGAAGCTGCGACGGACGATCCCACCGCCTCAGCGAGCCCATTGATCGCAATTAAAAACAGGGAGACACTGAGGACAGACCCCTGTGGGACCCCGTTCTCCTGGACCCGGAGGAACTATGGGACGCAGCAACTTGCACGCGGAAGGAACGATACGACAGAAAATTCTGAATAAAAATCGGGAGCGGGCCCCTAAGACCCCACTCATGAAGCGTGGCCAGGATGTGATATCGCCAAGTCGTATCGTACGCCTTCCGCATGTCGAAGAAGACGCAACCAGATGTTGGCGGCGTGCAAAAGCTGTACGGACGGCAGACTCTAGGGAGACCAGATTATCGACGGCAGAGCGGCCTTTACGGAACCCACCCTGAGACGGAGCCAGAAGGCCTCGAGACTCGAGGAGCCAACTCAACCTCCGGCTCACCATACGTTCTAGCAACTTGCAAAGAACGTTGGTGAGGCTTATGGGGCGGTAGCTGTCCACCTCCAGCGGGTTCTTGCCAGATTTCAACACGGAGAGGACGATGCTTTCTCGCCATTGAGACGGGAACACACCCTCAACACAGATGCGGTTGAAAACATCTAGGAGGCGTCTCTGGCAATTCACAGAGAGGTGTTTCAGCATCTGGCTGTGGATGCGGTCTGGCCCAGGAGCCGTATCAGGGCAAGCAGATAGTGCACTCTGGAATTCCCAGTCGCTGAAAGGAGCGTTGTACGACTCCGCGTGGCGCGTGTGAAAGGAAAGCCTCCAACTTTCCAACCGCTCTTTCCGGGAGCGGAAGGCCAGTGGGTAATTCGTAGATGCGGAACACTGAGCAAAATGCGCTGCTAACCGGTCCGCAATCGTGTCGGAGTCAGGACACACCACTCCATTCAGCTAAAGCCCAGGGACAGAGACAGGTGGCCGATAGCCATGGAGTCGCCTAATCTTAGCCCAAACCTGCGATGCAGAGGTACGGACGCCAATGGTGGAAACATACCGTTCCCAGCACTCCTGCTTCCGTTGGCGAATAAGGCGTCGGGCACGGGCACGGAGCTGTTTGAAAACGATGAGGTTCTCCAAGGACGGGTGCCGCTTATGGCGTTGAAGAGCCCGCCGGCGATCTCTAATCGCCTCTGCGATTTCGGGCGCCCACCAAGGCACAGTCCTCCGCCGAGGGGACCCGGATGAACAGGGAATCGCAGATGCCGCCGCAGAAACGATGCCGGTGGTGACCGACTGAACCACCGCATCAATGGTGTCATGGGAAGGAGGTGCGATAGTGGCGAGAGAGGAGAACAAGCCCCAATCAGCCTTATTAGAGCCCATCTGGAGGGGCGTTGAGAAGAGTGACGCTGTGGTAGTGACAGAAAGATGGGGAAATGGTCACTGCCACATAAGTCGTCATGAACACTCCAGTGGATGGATGGTGAAAGTCCGGGGCTGCAGGTAGAATGGTCGATAGCCGAAAATGTGCCATGGACTACGCTGAAATGTGTCGGCTCACCCGTGTTCAAGAGGCAGAGGTCAAGCTGCGAGAGAAGAGTCTCGACATCTCTACCCGGGCCAGTAATCGCGGCGCTACCCCACAGGGGGTTATGGGCATTAAAGTCGCCCAGTAACACAAAAGGAGGAGGCAGTTGTGCTATCAATGCAGCCAACACATGACGCGAGACATCACCATCTGGCAGAAGATACAAACTGCAGACAGTAATAGGCTGAGGCGTCCATATCCTTACAGCGACAGCCTCTAAAGGTGTGTGAAGAGGTACACATTCGCTGTAGACAGAGATGTAGACGCAGACTCCACCAGATACCCTCTCATAAGCTGCCCGGTTCTTATAATAACCCCGATACCCACGTAGGGCAGGGGTCCGCATTGCCGGAAACCAAGTTGCCTGTAGGGCAATGCAGAGGAAAGGGTGACTGCTGATGTCCCCGATGGTTGGGGGGTTGCTGCTCCTGAGGCAGGTAGTGCAGGAGCAGCAGGGAGTGAAGTGCCCCCCACCATCAAGGGGGCAGGTGTAGCATTCCGGCTCTGAGAGGTGGCAGTCTGAGGGAGAGCTCATGGGGCCATAACAGTAGTAGCCGCGGCGTTAGAGGCAGTCATTCGAACAGGATGGAGGCGTTCGAACTTCTGCCTGGCCTCAATGTATGTCAGGCGGTCCAGGGTCTTATACTCCATGATTTTGCGCTCTTTCTGTAAGATCCTGCAGTCCGGCGAGCAAGGCGAGTGGTGCTCTCCGCAGTTTACACAGACGGGAGGCGGAGCACATGGAGTATTGGGATGTGATGGGCGTCTACAATCTCGACATGTGAGGCTGGAAGTACAGCGGGAAGACATATGCCCGAACTTCCAGCACTTAAAGCACCACATCGAGGGAGGGATATATGGCTTGACGTCACAACGATAGACCATCACCTTGACCTTCTCAGGAAAAGTATCACCCTCGAAGGCCAAGATGAAGGCACCGGTGGCAACCTGCTTATCCCTTGGACCACGATGTACGCGCCGGACGAAGTGAACACCTCGCCGCTCTAAATTGGCGCGAAGCTCGTCATCGGACTGCAAGAGAAGGTCCCGATGGAATATTAGGCCCTGGACCATATTAAGACTCTTATGGGGCGTGATTGTAACCGGAACATCCCCCAGCTTGTTACAATCGAGTAACCGGCGGGACTGGGCGGAGGACGCCGATTTGATCAAAACCGAGCCCGAGCGCATTTTGGACAAGCCCTCCACCTCCCCGAACTTGTCCTCTAAGTGCTCGACGAAGATCTGAGGCTTCAGGGATGTAAAGGATTCACCATCAGCTCTCGTACACACCAGGTAGCGGGGCGAGTATGGTTCGCTGGCATCCTTAGTCTTTCGTTCCTCCCATGGTGTAGCCAGGGAGGGGAACGATTTGGGGTTATATGTAGTTGCGTTGTATTGAGCCCTGGAACGCTTAGAGACTGCTGGCGGCTGGCCGCCAGCAAGAGATGATGTACCACGCTTCATTGCGGGTCATCCGCCCTGATGCCACCTACTCCGACCAAGGGCCCTCCCCACGGGCGCCACCCAGCCTCAGCAACGACCACCTGGCAGGATGGCCATTGCCGGGAGTCCCAATGCCCCAAGGAGATAGGCATCTACTCCTTGGCATACGTGGGGAGTTAACGGCGCTGGCATCAGCAGAGCGATCCCTGTGTAGTCAGGGGGCTACACCCAACAGGGTACATGGCGGCCCCACCACAACGGACTGGCTACCGTGCTGGATTTCAGGTGATGTAGTTCAATATCGTCATTGGCGCATAAAGCGACACAGCATAGCAGACTGCAATAAACTGCACCCAAGAACAAATCCACGCCCAAGAGATGGTAGGTAAGCGGGACTGCTAAGCGATGACGACAAACCTGGCTAGAGATGGTAATGCATGATGGACACATCGCTCCTTGTAAGGCGCCCTTCCCCAATCGGCTCGCTCTTCGGAAAATTTAGAAGGATGGAGGTCAAACCCGTTAGGGGGCCATCTCACAAGGCCAAAACGTATGATACTCCTTTTAGTCGCCTCTTACGACAGGAAGGAATACCGTGGGCCTATTCTTACCCCCGAACCCACAGGGGGCTAGGCCTTGCTTCTTCGCCTGCTTTATACCTATGATGCTGCACCACTGGTTGTCTTACTATCTACTATTAATGACACATAGATTTAGATAGCAATGTTTGCTGGAAGGTTTCGTGGGGAAAGGCAGCCCATTCTCCACGGAGTGCTGTACTGAGGAGAGGTAACGAAGTCTGTCGGTGAGGCCTGGCACGAAGTCGGCGTTCCAAAACATTCCAAAGAAGTTCTACAGAATTCAGGACAGGTCTCTGTGCAAGCCAGTCCATTACAGCGATATTATTGCCGTGCAACCACTCCACCACAGGTCGTGCATTATGAACAGGTGCTCGATCTTGATGAAAGATGCAATCACCATCCCCAAATTGCTCTTCAACAGAGGGAAGCAAGAAGGTGCTTAAAACATCAATGTAGGCCCGTGCTGTGATAGTGCCACTCAAAACAACAACGGGTGCCAGCCCCCTCCATGTAAAACACGACCACTGTTGGCTCTGCTCACGCTGGCAGATGACGTCCACCAGGCATTCGCTGTACCCACAACCTGTCATCTGATCGCCACATATTGTACCGTGGTTCGCTACTCCACACAACGTTTATCCAGTGTTAAATCGTCCAGTGTGTACGCTCATTACATGAAGTGAGGCGTCGTTTGGCACTTAATGGCGTGATGTGTGGCTTATGAGCAGCCGCACGAGCATGAAATCCACGTTTTCTCACCTCCTGCATAACTGTCATAGTACTTGCAGTGCATCCTGACGCAGTTTGGATTCCTGTGTGATTGTCTGGATACGTCTGCCTATTTCTCATTACGACCCTCTTCACCTGGCGGCGGTCTCTGTCACTTAACAGAAGACGCACAAATATTCCCCGAACTCTTACGGGACTTGGTAAGAATGTGTTCCACGAGTAGTGAGTGTGTTCATGTGGGACACTACGAATGCAGTGTGTGGACCTACAAGGTGAGAATGTGGGTCTCGCGGGAGGCGTGTGCGAAATAGTCCCAGCAGTCGCGCTATCCTCTAGGCCCTCGGTGGCTCAGATGGACACCGGCACGGTAGCTCAGCGTGTTCGGTCAGAGGGTTAGGTGCCCTCTGTAACAAAAACACTGAGTTAATCGATCAACAACGAACTTAAACGGATGTCTTACGACGTCCGCCCCGAGCAGATGCCACGGCAAACGCGAACAAATTGAGTTAAAAAAAATTAAAAATAGAGGGATAGAGCGTCTGCCATAAAAGCAGTAAATCCCGGGTTCGAGTCCCGGTCCGGTCACACATTTTAACCTGTCCCCGTAGATATATATCAACGATATCAACGCCTGTTTGCAGCTGAAGGTATTAATGTAATTCTAATTCCGGTAACAGAAGAGGTCGGCCTGTACACTTTTGTGCTGTGCGTGTCCCTTCACGTTTCCTCTTCACTGCCACATTGGGAAACGTGGACCTAGGTATGTTTAGAAGTGTAGAAATTTGACGTACAGACGTATGACACAAGTTACACCCAGTCACCTGACCACGTTCGAAGTCCGTGAGTTCCACGGACCTCCCCATTCTGCTCTCTCACGACGTCTAATGACTACTGAGGTCGCAGTAGGTGGCAGCACAATGTACCTAATATGAAAAACGTCTGTTTCTAGGAGTGTCCGGATACTTTTGATCACGTAGTGTATCTTCCTCCAGTGTGCTAAACATCCCTCAGCTATTGCGAAAGAAGAAAAAACTAACCTACTGACGGTTTAGTTTGCGGTTATTACTGGAAAACAAGGTCAATCTTATTACTGATATTGGTAGTATACATTACACCAAACATGGTTCACTTCACAGCAGGAATAATCGAAGTTTGCTTGCATCCCTTACAGAACCTTTTATCGATAGCTTTATGGTTGTTAAAAATCTGTGATTAAGTGGACTGTCAGGAGCAATTAGAGATGTAGCAGTCAGTAAAGTTAAAGAAGGAGATGTGTGGATCATTTAACTGTTATTTACGTAGCAAATTCTCCAAATTTGTCACTGTGAGACATGGCGTCGAAGTGAAGCTACCTTTTCTTCTGCACACGAACGACAGCATGAAAGATTGAGGACTGCATGAACAAATCGGCAAGGAAGCAATGGGAACCATTTCTAGGAAATATAAACATTCTGTTGCTATACCACATAAAGTGTGATTATATGACGTTAAAATAATAAGAATGGAGGAGCTCCACGGAATATTGCAACAGCTTAATGTAGATGACTGTTGACATTCTGATTTTTACACAACGCAATATTTAGCAGGAATTTTGAACCAATGGGAGACGTGCGACCGACTAATATCAGAGCACAACTTCTGTATGGCAAGAGACTGCCAGGGAAACAGCAACGTGATTTTGGACAACGCCCTGACAGTTTGGATAGTCAATTAAAAGTGGCTGACCTCCAGTTGTAGAGTAAAGGTATATAACAAATGTTTATGTCAAATTGAAAGTTTATAGATTCCATAATGAGACTACAAGAACCTTTTAAGTCATCCTTCGCTAAGTAGCATGGTATTACCAGACTAGAAGCTACGATATACAACTACAAAATGGATCGTTTGTTTGATCCTGTGCAAGACTGGTTGATACTAAAATCTAGACTTTCACGGTCGGAAATATCATGTCCATTATAATTATCCGGGCTGTTATGCTGTGGTCGGTTGAGGAATTCTGTTTCGATTCCCAACGTTTCGTCTCCGACTGCGGGAGACATCTTCAAGGGGGTCCATAACTTGATGGAAGGTTCAACACACCCACTGGCTCGCTACTGATTGCCGCTAAACTCCGTGTCCGCGCGCTCCCGCGCCGCGGCCCACAAGCGGATATTACGAAAGGCTCTATAGGGAGGCAATCGAAATCGCTAAATACCCAAATAATTTCAACCGAAAGGAGGAGGGCGTGAAATTAAACGGTATATGGATTCCGGTGTTAAAGAAGATGTGTATCACCCGTCCACTACTGGGTGATGGCAACGGCGATCGACGGCGACGGACAGCGGCCAACTGCAGCGACGTTTTCAAAACACGTGACGTCACGCCGCGGCGCGGGAGCGCGTGGACACGGAATCTAGCGGCAGTCAGTAGCGAGCCAGTGGGTGTGTTGGACCTTCCATCGAGCTACGGACCCCCTTGAAGATGTCTCCCGCAGTCGGAGACGAAACGTTGGGAATTCATCAACCGACCACGGCATAACAGCCCGGATAATTTTAATGGAGAAGACTGGTTAAGTGTATTATACTCTGACAAACAGTATTCACAATGTGCTTCATTGTAATCTTTGTCAATCACGTCCATGTGACGTTAGCTAAATAATAACTTACCGAACAGCTGCTGTGTGGTGTTTAGTTAAGTTAAATTGTTTGTCTCCTGGGATAGTAAGAATACCGGAAACTTGACTTGCCTGGTGTACAAATAACCCTTCCTGACACTAAGGTAAGGAAAAGCTTATAAATTATGTAAGTCGACACTTAATTAACCTACTTTTAAATTACGTGTAGCTTCCTGACACTTAAACGAACAAAGACAACGAAGGTATTACACAGAATCGCTAAGTTAAAGCAGTGAAAACACCTTTGTCTCAATCCTGGATATTGTTTTTCACAATACCGTCAGATATGCATATCGCTGAATTACGAATAGTGCCCATTGCCAATGTTATCGCGCGAGTCCTAAGAAAAAGAGTTAATGGAGTCATAAGGGAAGAATATAAATTACAATGGGGAAAAGAAAAAGTTATTACAGCAAAGCTTACATATTGCTTTAAAAACGGCATACGGTAAAATCTGGCTACGACTGAGGATTGGAAGTGTTCATTAGTAGGCAATATTTACATTCCCACTTATGACACAAGCTGATGGTCTTCCAAAAGTACTGTATATGCAGTTATCCATACTACCTTCATGTTGCGTTATGTATAGAATCACATGGTGTGAGGGCACAGTGTCAGCAGTATCTTCTCGTTGTTGCATATTAACAGTGCAGCAGCTCCACCTTTTGGCTGTAGTAAAATCGTTTACAGCGCATGAGAACTGGACGAAAGATGACAATTTAACATCACTCGATTATAGCAGGTTCCACTCATTGTATTCGAGTATCCGATCTGATAACGTGTGTCCTGTAATTGTATGCTGTGACTCCATCAGTTTGCTATCATTGGGTCGGAAGCCCATCTGCAGTTTGTCTATGGGCGTTCACATAGACAATTAACTATATTCTATTGCATACATCTATAATAAGCTACTCTGACTTCGACAGAAGTGCTATATTAAAATGAGGAAGTATTTTTCTCCACTGTCGGTGCTGTCACTGTTTGGTACTGTGCCACACAAATCGTTGAATTTACCATCGAACTATCCCATTTCGTTATTATTTGCCACTATTCTCTTGTAGAATATGCTATCATTGCATTAATTTATATACAGCCCATATATTCTACCTCTTAAAACTGCACTATAAATATATCAAAACCAGGCAGCTCCGTTAATTCTATAAAGGTTGAGAGAGGACAAGTTACTCTCTAACCTATTTTTCGTATGCGGAGAATTATCAAAGATTTTATTAGAACCTGACACACCGTGAGCGAGACTCTAGGAAGTCAATGGCCTGAGCAGACACTGATGGAGCCTGGTAGGGTGCTAAAAGCATGAGGTATTTTTATGGTTCATAGCTTGTAGAAACGGCATGTCGGGATTTGGAAGCAGTTGGCAGCGAGACCCTCCATCAGTAAATCTTGCCAGGCAGGCCCACAGCCATACAGGGAAGACAGAGTAACCGCTCGTCAAGACAAGTCTCCCACAGAACAATGCTGTGATACCTGCATTAGCGCCAGTTAAGGCCTGGGCTGGGGGGCGACAGACTGAAGGAATGGACTAACAAGCTAAAGGCGCAGGAGATTTAGATAAAGATCTTTAAGATAGTATCTGTTTGCTTGTTGCCATGGGAAGCGACGCAACGTTCGAGGAGAAAATCTTCCCCCTCCGTGAAAACTTAAAAATGCCAGTAATTGGCCGTTTCTTTTTTCCAGGATTGCAGATTTCTTAACTCTTGTCCCAGGTCGAAATGAAATTATGCTGTTGTGTAGGAGGGGAGATTTAGCACCTCTAAAGCCTAGCAATTGGCTCAAGACGGCGTGAAGGTGGTGTCGTTCCCGCAATTTGTGGGAATACAGAATTTTTTATGGAAGAGTTGCAAAGTCTCAGGTGCTGGACTTCAGTCTGGAAGCATCTTCTGGTTGGTGCTTGGGACCTATCGTGTGACTCACTTCACTTGCGAGTAGTTACACTGGAGAGCTTGTGGTGAAGTTGTTACTGTACTGACAGTGTGGCTTCAAACGTCTTGGATTATTCATTTGTCGAGGGCACACTTATTTGTTTTTGCTTTACCAGCCCTGACATTCGGTATCCTTGGCAGTCGGTCGCGTAAGTGAGCGAAAATTGTCCTTGGTACAACCCTGAACAGGTGTGTCACACACTCAAATCTACCTTGATTTCAGGGTTCAGGTAGAGAGTAAATTGGGATCCGTCTGCCTTATCGCTAAACAGTAAGATTTTTACATTTGTTTTGTGGCTGTGATCGATTCGCAGGTGCCGCCACGCATCTCACCTCTGAAGCACCCATCTTGTCAGCTGCAAGTTACGTAGCCACATGAAGCAAACTGGGTAATGTACTGCTGCTCAGGCAGTGTCAGGGTGTACAGATCTAATTCGCCACATGCTCTCAGGTGCACCTCCGTAGTGAAACCCCAGTAGATATAATCAATCAAAGTCTGCTCAGTGGCAGATCAATTCAGATTGCGTTATCCACATTTTTAGGGACAGAGTATTTGACTCACTTGTGCTAAGCAGGATCCTTGTCCATTGTACTCTAAAAGCAACTGTTAGTTGTTTATGGTATTCAATCAATAATTTATTTAGTATAATTTATCGCTGTCCTTGTTTTAGGAAAATAAATGTTGTTAGTAGGATAAATTTTGCATACATTCTCAATCATTTTTATATAGGCCCCTAAACAGGGTAAACTTTCATTGTGGTGACCCTGTTAGGATCTCGGATGAATGGCACCGTCTGTGACTGTCAGATTGCGATGCCTAGTTTACGCATTCAATATGACGTCCCCTTGCACAGAATTTTGAATTGATGGCACCTTCTGTGACCAGTAGATATTAGATAGTATTTCCTAGTGAAGTTTGTTCCCCATGTTTGATGTGGTGCACTGGGTAGAACAGATTTGTGTGTATTTTCATGTTTTGATTGTGATTTCTGTGTCACTTGATTGTTTGTTTCTGACAGCGAACGGCGTTGTGCTGGTTTATTAGGATAGACTAGGATTTTTGTTTGAGAGTATAGTGAAGCGTGCTGTTATTTGAAATAGTTTGCAGGAACTGGGAATCATTAGCTCATGGGAGCGTAATTTAAAGTATAATCTGTGTGGCATAGGAATGTGTAGTGTTTAAATTCGATTGGGTCAGAATTAGTGGACATGCTTACAAGAAGAAAGGCATGTGTTCTACAGAGTATCAGAAGTAATTCTGGTTTGTTAACCATTGGTCCACTCAGATTATTAGCGGTAACCAGGCAGATATTACACGGGATTCTCAGGTAAATGCAGTTGCATACCAGGTTGAAACGTCGACGGTAGCATCTGCAGAATATGACGATGTGTCTCAGTCAGGCAACGAAAGTGAATGGGAGACCGTGGCAGAACGAAATGTAGGCGCTGCTGGTACGAGAAGGACCATCAGAGAGACTGAAAAGCCAGAATCACGAACGAAACGTCACAGAATGATGGAATCTCGTTTATCTAGTCCTGGATGTTTTAACTGTGAATTTCAGTTTGAGACTGTTGCAATTTATGCAAGAGGCAGAAAGGAGGAGACAAGAGTTAGAAACGAAGAGACAAGAGGCAGAAACGAAGAGACAAGAGGCAGAAAGGAAGAGACAAGAGGCAGAGAAAAAGAGACGGGAGGAAGGGGAGGAAAGACACAAATTAGTCATAAGAATGGTCACAGACGGTATAGATCGAGTGAAGAACGAAATGGCAGGATTCTAAGAAGGGCTATAGATAGTCAAGAAAAAGACAGTAGCAACGCGTGAGGTCGCGACCAGGCGAAGGGCGATGGCAAAACAGCGCGATTGGTAGTGCAAGTAGCAAGAAAGGACGCTTCAGTGGCCAAACAACAAGTTAAACAGGTAAGAACTGAGGCGTTTGAGGCAAAAAAGGCAATTGCAACTCTCCAAAAGCAAGGCAAAAAAATTGTTCAAGTAACACAGAAAAAATGAGTGAGACGGTGAAGCGAATAGAACAGATAGAAATCAAACAGGCCGACATCTCTGATGTTAAAGATCAGCAGACTCGAGTTGATACGTAACAATAAGAGTTCGCGAAGGACATCCGGAAGACACATTAGCTGGTCGCGCAATTGAAAACACAATCTCGTCCGGTAGAGTGCCAGCGAGAGCATCACAGAAGTGAAGAAAATGTTTTACGACTCTCCGAACCGCTGTATGAGGACACACCCCCTGTACATGGGCGAATGCAGCAGGAATATGCACCTGCCGCGGCGGAACGTGTAATAGAAGACTTTCCGTAGGTAACAAGCAGCATGTCTGAGACGGAGCCCGAAAACAATTGTACACGTTTACGGAGGTTAGAAACGGTATTTCATGAATTTGACAACACGAGGGATACCATAACAGTGCACGAGGATCGTTTGGGCACGGATACATGGAATCACGCACTGCAGAAGAGAGGAAAAATTTGTACGGCTGATAGGTCGAACCGTTCGACCACAAACTTTTCTTGAGCATCCAGAATTTTCAAGTCTACAAGGAGGCAAACAACGCATTACATCCAAAGAGCTGATGGCACAGTACGATCATCCTGGCCACTGAAGAACAAGCTCTAATTCATCTGTGGTTTATTAGAAGGGTCGATTGCAGAACATATGCTCGGAGCTGCGGAGAGCTGTCGCTCCGACCAAGAATTTAAGGACGCATTCCTTAGCACATATTGGTCGCAACACACACGAGAAAATTAAACAGGAAATCATGTTAGGAAAGGACTTAGAAGCGTCAGGATTCCGCAGTACTGTAAAATTCTTCGAATCCCTGGTCCAGAAGAACCGATTCTTGGATCAGTCGTACAGTCCCAAGGAAATTATAAGGCACTGCTACAATAAATTACTTTTACGTTACCAGGAACTGCTCATCAGTAGATGCAGCGAATCAGTCGAAGCTTGGCGAACTCGAGTACGTGAATGAGATTCACAACTCGCCGGAAAGCAGTAGAAATAATGACGGTAACTTGCCGGATTTGCCAGAGAGGAATGACGATGGACGAAATGGGGGAAAACATCGATCGAATTGAAACCAACATTCAAAAATCAGTGGGAATAACCAGCCATCATGGGAAAACGACTGCTGATGAAACGGAAACTGGAGAGGGCAACAGAACTCGAAACAGGACCAACAGCATCAGAGGGACCAACAGCAAAGCAATATTAGGACATACAACAGTCACGGTGAACGGAATGACCAACGTAGCGAATAAGTGGATTTGAGGCCATCTAACCAATCGCAGGGGTCAGAGGAAATTCAAACAGGAATTGATACCCAGCTGCTGCAGACTCAGCTCAAAAAATGCCGCAGAAACTATGGGAACGAGCGATATTAACCTGTCAGAGTACTAAGATACAAGAGAACTGCAAAGAGACGAGAAGGTGCAGTATGTAAATAGTCTCCATGGATGAGCTGTTTAACGTAATTTAATGTTGATATTGTGTTGCTTAGCGTAATTTTACATTGGTTCTATCTCGGTGTTATTTTGTTTGTTTGTCATTTCTCTTTAGTTTTGAGCATGAGTCATTGTTGAACGTGGTCAAATAAGTTGCGTATTAGCAACATCAGCACGCTACCATTCACTGGCAGGTTGAATTGAAATTCCGTTGCAAGTTATAGCTGACACTTTTTGTGGCACACCAAACGACTGGGTACTGCTACAATCTCTTTGGACCTCACAAGTACTGTCCGATTTCCGCTCCGAGGAGAGCAAGGAGATCTGTAGTAAGTTGACCCCAATTGAGCATCGTACTCTGTCATAGCATTCTCTTAGAAAAACCTTCACAAGTATCACCATGGTCAATGAAATTGTTTCTGTTTACTTTCCGTGGCTTCTTGTACACTGTCCAAAGGAAGCATGTACGTCACTTTATGTTTTTCGTGGTGTGAAGACGGTACATCGTGCCACAGAGCATGTGTGTCTCGATTTTCGTATGTGTTTCGTATGGTGTTGGTGTCCCACGCTTTTGACGCGTGGCAACGCTAAAGACTCAGTGTGACGTGAGCCATCGCCTGTCTTGCGATGTAGCCTGTCTCATGGTGGAATTTTGCCAGCGCCGTGTGAGCGCCACCGGCTGTATATTTTGTATGGGGAATTATCATGGACAAATGAAAGTCATGGTAGAGTGGCGAAACACAGACGTGGAAATAAGAAGCAGAAACGAAACCATAGATGAGACTTAAATGAGACAAATATTTATATATATATATATAAATAATGCATAATGCCCGTGTTTCATTTCAGCAGCAGCGATCCTGACAGAGGAAACTGGAGGCATCCTTGTACTATGTAAAATTTCGTGTACATAATCATAAATACCACTATAAATACCACTACAAAAGTTTCAGGTAAATCACCAGCACCTGAGTAAGTAGGTGCACTTCCTGACCACTTCAGCACCATCAGACAACACCACCGGACATCGAAAAATAAAAGAGGAGTATACAAGGAATAAAATGCATGAAAATTCGCTTCGGTTCTATAAGCAAAGGCATAGGGTAATACAATAAGTTAGTATTTAGTATTGGGAGAAGTCTGCTCGTTTGGTGGAGGTATAGAGGCAGCGCCAGCGTAAAATTAGAGTGCATGATAGGAGTAGAACTAACCAAAAACTAAAAAATACACATACACACACAAAGACACTCCACACCACATAATTTACGTCCATACAAAGTTAACAGGGCCCTGCAGTCAATAAATTTATTTTTGGATTTGTGTCCTTAGTAATAAAACAAATAAATGTATTACATTGAACGATCTATTGACACGCAATCAGCATGGCTTCAGAAAACATCGCTCTTGTGCAACGCAGCTAGCTCTTTATTCGCACGAAGTAATGGCCGCTATCGACAGGGGATCTCTAGTCGATTCCGTCTTTCTAGATTTCCGGAAAGCTTTTGACACCGTTCCTCACAAGCGACTTCTAATCAAACTGCGGAGCTTTGGGGTATCGTCTCAGTTGTGGGACTGGATTCGTGATTTCCTGTCAGGAAGGTCGCAGTTCGTTGTAATAGACGGCAAATCATCGAGTAAAACTGAAGTGATATCAGGTGTTCCCCAGGGAAGCGTCCTGGGACCTATACTATTCCTGATCTATATAAATGACCTGGGTGACAATCTGAGCAGTTCTCTTAGACTGTTCGCAGATGATGCTGTAATTTACCGTCTAGTAAGGTCATCCGAAGACCAGTATCAGCTGCAAAGCGATTTAGAAAAGATTGCTGTATGGTGTGTCAGGTGGCAGCTGACGCTAAATAACGAAAAGTGTGAGATGATCCACATGAGTTCCAAAAGAAATCCGTTGGAATTCGATTACTCGATAAATAGTACAATTCTCAAGGCTGTCAATTCAACTAAGTACCTGGGTGTTAAAATTACGAACAACTTCAGTTGGAAGGACCACATAGATAATATTGTCGGGAAGACGAGCCAAAGGTTGCTTTTCATTGGCAGGACACTTAGAAGATGCAACAAGTCCACTAAAGAGACAGCTTACACTACACTCGTTCGTCCTCTGTTGGAATATTGCTGCGCGGTGTGGGATCCTTACCAGGTGGGATTGACGGAGGACATCGAAAGGGTGCAAAAAAGGGCAGCTCGTTTTGTATTATCGCGTTATAGGGGAGAGAGTGTGGCAGATATGATACACGAGTTGGGATGGAAGTCATTACAGCATAGACGTTTTTCGTCGCGGCGAGACCTTTTTACGAAATTTCAGTCACCAACTTTCTCTTCCGAATGCGAAAATATTTTGTTGAGCCCAACCTACATAGGTAGGAATGATCATCATAATAAAATAAGAGAAATCAGAGCTCGAACAGAAAGGTTTAGGTGTTCGTTTTTCCCGCTCGCTGTTCGGGAGTGGAATTGTAGAGAGATAGTATGATTGTGGTTCGATGAACCCTCTGCCAAGCACTTAAATGTGAATTGCAGAGTAGTCATGTAGATGTAGATGTACATAAAGAAAAAAATTGTATTCATCATTATTTTCTATATATGGAAATGAATTACATCGATTTAATGACACTCGAGAGAGAATGTAGCACCCACACTTGAGGATTGTACGGACGTCGGAACCAACATGACAGACTGGGCATCACGGCCCATGCCAGCCAGCGAGGGCCGAGTGGTGTGGTCAGCCGTAATGAGTGATCTGTAGCAGCCCAGGTGCGTGGGGACCGCCTGTTGCGACAGAACCGGGCCGCTGCTAGCTGTGTCACACAGTCTGGCCATCTACCAGTGCAGGCGGCACATCTCAAGCCAGCTCAGACGGCGGGACACCACCGGGTGCCGGTAGAAACCCCCTAGGTGCCAACAACCTGCCAGGCCGCTAATCGAGTGGCCCCACAGTCGACGCGCACACCGAGCCTAACCGACTCAGCGGGTGACCGAGAGCGGTGTGTCCCTACAGCAAGAGGCGAGCTAATCCAATGTCCCGCACCGGCAGCGCGCGTTCCGATGTAGAGGTGAATGGGAAGAGCAGGGCTGCCCTACATTCTGTTAACACTGAATACATTTCTACGTCAGGGGGCACGTTGCACATCAAACGCAACGCTGTCATTCCAGTCACAGATGGCTAACTGGTGCTTGACCAGGATGATGCCAAGGGTCCTGCTGGGTCCGTAAGCTGCCCAAAATGCTGGTTGCTGCCCAGACACCAGATGCTACGAGACGAGAGGAAACGCCAGAAATGTCTGCCACCACTGCTGCCACGTCATGCACTGTGTGAGAGGCCACTCCACTCTGGTGCAACTTGCTGTTCTTGAGTCCCGCCAGTCACGGTTTGTTCAGGTGCATTAGTGCCATGTTGTCAATTCATATGACATTTTCAGTTGTAAATTTTGCTCCCCAGGAACCCTTGTCCCAATCATTTTTATATAGCCCCAAAGCAGGGTAAACTTCCAAAGTTTTTCAGTGTAGGTTGTAGGCGATACCTCACGTGTACAGCGAGATGTAGCGTTATACTACACAATAACACAGTTAGGGTTGACTGTTTAATGACAGTGACCTTCAATTGTATAGTAAACTTATACAAGATATTGTATAAGTCAAACCGCAAGCCTAGCAGTGAGCACCATATTTGATACCCACCTTTTAGGTTTTATATAATGACCAGGTACGCACTGTACGTGGTATTACCTGACTGGAGACTGCTACAGAATGGATTGTGTGTCACATCTGTGTGCAAGACTGTTTAGGTACATAGCTAATAACATTTCAACTGCTCTGTTGTTGTTGTTGTTGTTGTTGTTGTCTTCAGTCCTGAGACTGGTTTGATGCAGCTCTCCATGCTACTCTATCCTGTGCAAGCTGCTTCATCTCCCAGTACCTACTGCAACCTACATCCTTCTGAATCTGCTTAGTGTACTCATCTCTCGGTCTCCCTCTACGATTTTTACCCTCCACGCTGCCCTCCAATGCTAAATTTGTGATCCCTTGATGCCTCAAAACAAGTCCTACCAACCGATCCCTTCTTCTAGTCAAGTTGTGCCACAAACTTCTCTTCTCCCCAATCCTATTCAATACCTCCTCATTAGTTACGTGATCTATCCACCTTATCTTCAGTATTCTTCTGTAGCACCACATTTCGAAAGCTTCTATTCTCTTCTTGTCCAAACTATTTATCGTCCATGTTTCACTTCCATACATGGCTATACTCCAAACAAATACTTTCAGAAACGACTTCCTGATACATAAATCCATATTCGATGTTAACAAATTTCTCTTCTTCAGAAACGCTTTCCTTGCCATTGCCAGTCTACATTTTATATCCTCTCTACTTCGACCATCATCAGTTATTTTACTTCCTAAATAGCGAAACTCCTTTACTACTTTAAGTGTCTCATTTCCTAATCTAATTCCCTCAGCATCACCCGATTTAATTTGACTACATTCCATTATCCTCGTTTTGCTTTTGTTAATGTTCATCTTATATCCTCCTTTCAAGACACTGTCCATTCCGTTCAACTGCTCTTCCAAGTCCTTTGCCGTCTCTGACAGAATTACAATGTCATCGGCGAACCTCAAAGTTTTTACTTCGTCTCCATGAATTTTAATACCTACTCCAAATTTTTCTTTTGTTTCCTTTACTGCTTGCTCAATATACAGATTGAATAACATCGGGGAGAGGCTACAACCCTGTCTCACTCCTTTCCCAACCACTGCTTCCCTTTCATGCCCCTCGACTCTTATTACTGCCATCTGGTTTCTGTACAAATTATAAATAGCCTTTCGCTCCCTGTATTTTACCCCTGCCACCTTTAGAATTTGAAAAAGAGTATTCCAGTCAACATTGTCAAAAGCTTTCTCTAAGTCTACAAATGCTAGAAACGTAGGTTTGCCTTTTCTTAATCTTTCTTCTAAGATAAGTCGTAAGGTCAGTATTGCCTCACGTGTTCCAACATTTCGACGGAATCCAAACTGATCCTCCCCGAGGTCTGCATCTACCAGTTTTTCCATTCGTCTGTAAAGAATTCGCGTTAGTATTTTGCAGCCGTGGCTTATTAAACTGATAGTTCGGTAATTTTCACATCTGTCAGCACCTGCTTTCTTTGGGATTGGAATTGTTATGTAATTTAATTATGGCACATGAGTAATTATTGGTAATTCCGTACACTATCGCCGCTAGCTGTAATTACGTTATTTCGTTTCTGTTTTCCATGTATCACAATGACGATATCATCGTCTCTGCAAACCGGCACTGTCATACTATTACACTATAACTCTGACGAACCATACCCCGTGGTATTTACAGCAGTTTTGTTTGAAGCTTTTCTTATTCTAAGTCCTAACGTGGATGATGTAGTTGAGGGCTTGATATTGAGCTCCAGCTGAGTAGCATCATGGGAGAGTAGAATCTAAGGTAATTTTTGGCGGTGATCCACAATTTTTTTTAGAACATGTCGACTGTCACTTTTACATATCTGTACGTTATAGCGAAGAGCATCAATTTAATACCGACTGCGGTGTTTGTTTAGCTTTTATAGTCAAGGATGCTCAAAAAGTCTTCGGTTAGGTATTATGCGTTTTATAATGAATGTGCTTGCAATGGATAGGAAATCGTATTTCAGTTGTGATTTTGTTTCTGTTACGACAAACATGTATTGTAATGAGTTACATATTTTAGATTCAGTATTTAATTTGTGCCTAGAATGTGTGAGGCACCTTGAAATATATGTACGTATGTTTTTCCGATTTATCGACTGACATTGTCCTCGGAAACGTCACATCTCCAATTGTTGCAGTCTTTGTTCGCGGGTTTAAAAGTTGCGGATGGCCTTGTGTTACTGAGTAATATTTTTGGTAATACAACACTCCTTCCTGTTTCTTTCCTTTCCTAATAGCATGATTGTGTTGCGCGCGTGTGTATTTGTAGCAGTATAGCTGGTTACAGGTTTTTATTAGTGCGAGCCATAATCCTGGAAACGAAACTGCACAAACTGAATGCACACTTTGGGTATTAATATACGTGAACATGGCTCTTTTCAGGTTGATGACGTGTTTTTATAGAATATTGTGAACAATAATATCGGACAAATGCAGCGTATAAAGTTTGTAGGCTGTCTTCTGACTGCAAACTGTTGGTATTTACATAGCATTTAGTAGGCTCGTGTCATTTGGCAATCAGTGACACCGTTTATCTGTTTCCTTCGTAGCTTGGTGCTTGAGGACTATTTAAAAGTGCGGAAATATACGCTTTCCCGGTGTGTTGTTGGTAGTTAAATTCAGCCTGACTATTTGCCTACTTAACCGATGCGTATGTTTCGGAAGCTATAAGCCTGATCAGGATAGTTTCACGACATCAGATTATTTGACCTAGCTTCTAAGATTTATCTGTTATTAGTCTCTGAGATCTACCACTGAGGCAAATACTTTAGTATTTTGGGAGCCACCAATTTGATGAATAGTAGCATATATGGCAATTAACTCACACTGCAGACGGATTTGGAATATTGTGACATAATACAGTGTTTTTCATGTATTAATCTCAAACACAAACATAAACATCGTACTTTTTTCACTGTCTTGGAAATATTTATTTGAGAATATGCCATGAGTAGTTACTTTCAGTCTCTGTGGCGGCTTAGGTAACACTTACCGTTCTGCAATTATTATTATTATAGGCGTAGTTCGGTGACATGGATAGTTTTGTGACGTAGAAGTTTAAGGCTGATTTGCCGACAGTTGAAAGCTACCACAAGGTTATATAATTCTTAATTTGGAGCACTAATTTGTCGAATATGTGAAAATGTGGAAATGAACCCATGCTTTGCAGACAGTCTTTTCAATATTGTGACATTAGAGTGTCTCATGTATGAACCTTAACTAGTAACGTGAATATTCCACTTTTTCCTGCTGATGCTGTATTTTGTGCACATTTTGTATCTTTTTCAACATCTTAGATGAGGAAAATAATTAATTTACGGGTGCGTTGCGTTATTTTTAACTGTGAAGTATTCTACTCATGGCAGTACGTATTTGTGATCTACAAATCGAACTTCCCTCAACCAGTTACTTAAAAGTCATATGTTTCGTGCTACTGGCGTATTTTGCAGATATTTCAGAATATCTGCAACAACGTAGATGCGGAAAATAATTGCTATTGATGTGGTACAAAGATCGATCTATGGTCGACGTTTTCAGTGAAGCCAACTGCTGGTGACTGGAGGAAGTGGATTTACTACTATTTCGCATTTTATGGGTTTCTGGTATTATATTTAAGGTAAAACTCACGTTCAATGAACACAAAAATCCAAATACATTATATATATTTTCGAAGCAAATGGTGGTTCTTAATTATTTATAGAGCGATGTCGATTTTTGAGTGTATCTATATGCTGATGACAAGAGCAAGTATGATCTGTAAGTGGGCTTGCTTCTATTTGCGTTTTCAGAGTTTGTGAGCAACATGTTTGTGGTAAAACACTGATTTTCAACAAATAAAGATATCATTTTCGTTATTTATATGCTAATATTCGTTTTTATTCAGTCATAGATAAATATGTAATCTACTCGTTCTAATATTTCATAGGAAATGTTTATATCACTTCAAATCTAAGTTAACAATGTGAGGACTGGTGACCAGTCCTCAAAAGAATTTTTTTGGAAATAAATGATGAAGAGTAGGCTGAAGTTTAAGAGACTAGCCAGGAAAGATCAATATATAATATAGTGAAATATGAAAGTACTAAGGGATGAAGAGATACAATTGGAGTTTCTGAGGCTATAGACACTATGATTACGAAGCAGTTTAGTTGAAGAGGAATGGACATCTCTAAAAAGAGCAGTCACGGAAGTTGGAAAGAAAAACACAGGTAAACAGATGGTGACACTGAAGGAACCACAGGTAAAAGGCGAAATTCTTTAGTTTATAAACGAAAGAAGAATGTACAACAATGTTGATGGAAATTCGGAACACAAAAACATAAATGCCTTAGAAATGAAATAAATACGAACTGCAGGGAAACCAAGGCGAAGTGGCTGAATGAAAAGTGTCAAGAAATCGTAACAGAAATGATTGTCTGAAGGACTGACTCAGAATATAGAAAAGTCAAAACAAATTTCAGTGGAATTAAAAGGTTGGGCGGTACCGTTAAGAGTGGAATGGTAATTTTAAATGCAGAGGAGAGAGCAGACGGGTGCAATGAGTACACTGAAGGCGCCTGAGAGGGGAAATGTGTGGTAACGTGATAGAAGAGATAGGGGATCCAGTGTTAGAATCAGAGTTTACAATAGTTCTGGAAGACTTAATATCGAATAGGACGAAGGGATAGATAACATTCCTATACTAACAACAGACAAGTCACGCAGTTTCCGAAATGCTCCTGCTGTGCCTCCGGGCCATCACAGTCTGTCCTCTGCAAAAATCAGATAGATCGCGCTCCTTGCCCATTCTACAGACGGACAGCACGCTCACGCAGACACTGTATGCACCGTGCCTGCGTCTGACCATCAGTCATTCCTCTGCAGGTGACGCTGCTGTCGCCTGGACAGACGTCGTTCGTGGCAACGTGAGCCATAGCTTGCAGTCGACTGCAGTCTACACGCTCTATACCCACCGGGAAGGCTGATTCTTAGCTCGGGTGATGCCCCAGTCAGACATACTGAGTGCACAATGGCTTCCTTTCCAGCCCTGTACGGTATTTACTATTAAAAACAGTCTTGGTCACGATTTATTTATCAAGGTGACCGGTTTCGACCACTACGGTGGTCATCTTCAGACCATTGAGTAGGAACCTCATTTTGTTGGAGAATCGGAGTAGTGATTCTCCAACAGAAAGAGGTTCCTACTCAATGGCCTGAAGATGACCACAGTAGTGGTCGAAACCGGTCAGCATGATAAATAAATCGTGACCAAGACTGCTTTTAATAGTAAATATTTGTACGACATTGATCACTGCCTTTCTCGTAATGTATTCAAAAGTAATTCCTGTACGGTATGTTCTCAAGGGATCCACAAAGCACCTAATGCTGCAGCTGTATACAACTTGCAAACTCCTGCCCACGTGTTCCTTCTCGGACACCGCTGAAGAAAGGGCCACGTGTTCAGTCAGAGGGCGAATAGAGGAGGCCAGACGGCCAGCCTCCACATTGGCCCTCCACCTCGAGTTACGTGAACGCGTAAGTACCCACCACTCACCCTGTTAGGTCAGATCCACGGCATGGGGTGCACTAAGAGGTGCCTCAACAGCAGAGCCCGTGGGCGAAACAAACGACATCTCAAGTGTCCCGTGCGACGCACCAGATTCTCCGCCACCGGTATATCCGGCGCAGCAGCCTGAAGGCGGTTGGCCGTAACCAAAAGTGCATTCAGCTGTTTCCTAACTGTGAGCATCAAGTCCCGCATCGGCACACAACATGCACTCGACCTTCCCATCTTAGCAAGACTAACTGAAGAAGTGAACTACGAAAGCACACAGAAACCTAGATATGCAACTTGCTTCCCTCGTGACGTTTCACCGATGGATGCTGATGCCTTAATGAGCTGTATAGCAGGTTGTTTAGAAGAAATGAGAACTGCGGTATAGACTGCCTGAATTTACACTTATAGTTACAAACGCGAGATGAAATCTCTTAAGTAGGAAACACCATGACAATGAAATATGCGTCACTGAAACCATAGGAAAAACTAAATACATAGCCTGCCGCTATCGAGAAGTGCTACAGGCGACAGCTGAGTCCTAGCTGTCTGTCTGGCGTACTAAACAAACGGACGATTTTCTTGGAAACAAAACAAATACGCAACTACTGGGCTGCAGACAGAGAGAGGATAAAAATATGATGTGTTAACAGAGCAAAGTATGTACCAGTCAGTCGAAACAGCAACAAAATTTGGTCCTAATATAGTTGTATTATATTTAACAGTGTAAAATCCGGGATGGAATGTAACAATACTGTGAGAAGGGAATTGTCACTCACCACATAGCAGAGATGCTGAGTGGCAACTTTCCTTCTCACAATATTCTATTTTATTTAAAGCATATTAAATGGTGCGGGTGATGAATTATGTTGGACATATAGCCTGAAGCAACGAGGGAATCGTAGTATCAAGTTAAGTAGACAAAGAATTCCAAGTTTTCGATGCCTTGTGGAAGAAAATGTTAAACATCGTCAACAAATGAAAGGAGTCTTGTAATTCAGAAATTTCTTTCAGCTGCTCAGTGATGTGATATAATCATTTAATTTTAACAGTTATTATGAAATCATCTGCCAAGCTGTAGTGCAGTAAATAAAGTTGTAGAGATTTTGTGTGGGACAATGAAGAATAGGTTACTAGTGTATCTTGCTTCTGTAAGTATTGTGTCTATAAATGGGTGGGATAACATTTTAATAAGCAGACTGAATAAGCGTTGTCGATCTGTGGATAAAATACAACGACTGCAATTATGAAATCACCCTGAAAAAAAAAAAAATGTGCGTGTGGTAGGTGTTCTGTAATATGTATGTGTTTAATACACGCAGTTGAAAAGAAAGAGAAGCGATCGAAACATAATTACTAGTTTAATCGTGATATGTGTGGAGTGATCACATAGGAGTCTGTCTGCAAAACTGGACAGAGGAGTGTTGTCTCGCTTATCTGCCTCTGGGCTTTGGGCGGGTGATGGTAGGGTTCTACGGACAGCTGTCGGCGGCCAGTTTCGACAGATTGCACAATGGGTCTCAGCCTTTATGCGTGCTGCTGCAGCCTGAGCGTGGGGGGCAGGGCATGACTTACGTTATTTCAGGTGAAACTGTGGTGGAGACGGCATGTCACACTCATTAGCAAGGCAGCAGCCGTCATGATATCCACGCAAAAACTCAATGGAGTGAGCGGTGCGGCCTAGTCAGGTGCACTGCCGCTAAAACAGTATTCCACAATGCGACAGGAATACACGGTGCGGAATAAGGAAGCTGTTGCTTTGCTTCTTTTTAAGTAAGGTATATAGCTCTCCTGTTCTTACCTGGGTGGTAGAAGCACAAGTATGCGTTATTAACTTAGATCCCAAACAACAGTAAAGTCGATCAGATATGCATAGTGGCAGTGGTATCGGATTGTGTACAGAAGATGATGGCTACAGAGCGTGTATGCAGAAGCTGGCAGTTACGCAGCAGGATGCAATCTGGATGACTGGAGTAAGGTCCTCCATCATTTAGCTTGTTTTTAAATAAAGTGTACATTTCTCCTATTTTCTACCCTTGGCGGTAGTGCTAGCAGCAGCAGAAGTGTTGGTGCAAAGGCTATTTAGCGCTCCTGTGTGTTCGTTTCCATGAAAAGTGAGAGAAAATCCCTGAAATAACCCAAAAACTATAAATACCATCGTGCATTGGTGGTGACAGCTATAAAAATTTAAAGTTATGTATTTGTGTGTCTCTCTAGGTAAGTAGGAGAATATCGTAGAAATTAGACACAAAAGTAGAAACAGAATCATGTTGTGTTGTGCCCACACTGTAGTGTTGGTAAAGATTGAAAGCACCATATTTAAGTGTATTTCCTTGAAACAGTAGTTTTTTGTGGAATACTGGAGTAAAATCGAAAAAATCTTAACGAAATGCCTAAAAGCGGAAACATCATACACTCCTGGAAATGGAAAAAAGAACACATTGACACCGGTGTGTCAGACCCACCATACTTGCTCCGGACACTGCGAGAGGGCTGTACAAGCAATGATCACACGCACGGTACAGCGGACAAACCAGCAACCGCGGTGTTGGCCGTCGAATGGCGCTAGCTGCGCAGCATTTGTGCACCGCCGCCGTCAGTGCAGCCAGTTTGCCGTGGCATACGGAGCTCCATCGCAGTCTTTAACACTGGTAGCATGCCGCGACAGCGTGGACGTGAACCGTATGTGCAGTTGACGGACTTTGAGCGAGGGCGTATAGTGGGCATGAGGGATGCCGGGTGGACGTACCGCCGAATTGTTTAACACGTGGGGCGTGAGGTCTCCACAGTACATCGATGTTGTCGCCAGTGGTCGGCGGAAGGTGCACGTACCCGTCGACCTGGGACCGGACCGCAGCGACGCACGGATGCACGCCAAGACCGTAGGATCCTACGCAGTGCCGTAGGGGACCGCACCGCCACTTCCCAGCAAATTAGGGACACTGTTGCTCCTGGGGTATCGGCGAGGACCATTCGCAACCGTCTCCATGAAGCTGGGCTACGGTCCCGCACACCGTTAGGCCGTCTTCCGCTCACGCCCCAACATCGTGCAGCCCGCCTCCAGTGGTGTCGCGACAGGCGTGAATGGAGGGACGAATGGAGACGTGTCGTCTTCAGCGATGAGAGTCGCTTCTTCCTTGGTGCCAATGATGGTCGTATGCGTATTTGGCGCCGTGCAGGTGAGCGCCACAATCAGGACTGCATACGACCGAGGCACACAGGGCCAACACCCGGCATCATGGTGTGGGGAGCGATCTCCTACACTGGCCGTACACCTCTGGTGATCGTCGAGGGGACACTGAATAGTGCACGGTACATCCAAACCGTCATCGAACCCATCGTTCTACCATTCCTAGACCGGCAAGGGAACTTGCTGTTCCAACAGGACAATGCACGTCCGCATGTATCCCGTGCCACCCAACGTGCTCTAGAAGGTGTAAGTCAACTACCCTGGCCAGCAAGATCTCCGGATCTGTCCCCCATTGAGCATGTTTGGGACTGGATAAAGCGTCTTCTCACGCGGTCTGCACGTCCAGCACGAACGCTGGTCCAACTGAGGCGCCAGGTGGAAATGGCATGGCAAGCCGTTCCACAGGACTACATCCAGCATCTCTACGATCGTCTCCATGGGAGAATAGCAGCTTGCATTGCTGCGAAAGGTGGATATACACTGTACTAGTGCCGACATTGTGCATGCTCTGTTGCCTGTGTCTATGTGCCTGTGGTTCTGTCAGTGTGATCATGTGATGTATCTGACCCCAGGAATGTGTCAATAAAGTTTCCCCTTCCTGGGACAATGAATTCACGGTGTTATTATTTCAATTTCCAGGAGTGTATGTTGGTATGGTTACTCGGCATACCTGGCGATGTTCGTCATACATTACAAAAAACCAAGAACCAGTGGAAACAAATTATCGTCATTAAAATGATCATTAACACTTTAAGCTAAAAGTATTGTGCCATTAACTGACTCCTGGGTATGCAAGTACGTTACTTGGGGGCAATCCTCACAACAAATTATGGTAATTAAAATGAAAGTTATAACCCATTAATTGTAGTTACAATGACAGCTCTATCCCACTAATTACATCCTAAGTGAAGAAATACAAGAATCCACGAGAGCGGCTTGTTTACCTAAAGGGAGTTGGGCTAAGTAGCCGGTTTATTTGCATAGAGAGAACAATGAGACCTATCTTACCGTATTGGTACAGTCCACCTAGTCACGTACCGTTGTTAGTATACATTTAAAAAAAGCTAAAATAATTATTCTAACACTATACTGCCAGTGAGCAGCGATAGCTCATTTCATTGCCCAATGCATTCCCGTTATGCTGTTTATTTTACAACGTTCTTAATGAATGAGTGAAGATTAATACATGGGCAACATGGAATTAGTGAAGTCCCAGGGCATAAACTCTATGAGGACTGGGAAAGAAGAAGTACACTGGTTTGTTGAATATGTATACGACGACGTGCTCGAAAATAGACACTTAAGATTTTAACTAACTGTGTAATTCTCATAGTTGCCAATGCACTGTTGTATTAAATTATTATCGAGCAATTATATTTGTGTAAGCATGTGGCAGAAGAGTAACATATAAGGATGTATTTTTCACAGTTACCGGAGGAGAGCAAGTGATCTTTAATCATATCATTATTCCTCTTTTTCTTCCATCTGTCTTCCAACTGATTTAACGAGATCCGTTACTAATTCCTTTCGTGTGCCAACCTTTTCGTCTGAGACTACTAATTGCAACCTATGTCCTGAATTATTTGCTGGATGTATTACAATCTCTGTTGTCCTCGACAGCTTTTACACTCTACAGCTCCCTCTAGTGGCATGGAATTCCGTGATGTCTTAATAGATGTCCTACCATCCTGTCCCTTCTCCTTGTCATTGTTTTCACATATTCCTTTCCTCTCCGATTCTGCGCAGAACCTCGTCATTCCTTATCTTATCAGTCCACCTAATTTTAACATTCGCCTGTAGCACCTCACCTCAAATTCTTCGATTATCTTCTGTTCTGGTTTCCCCACAGTCCATTTTCCACTACCATACAATTCTGAGCTCCAAACGTACAGTCTCAGAAATTTATTCCTCAAATTAAGGCACATGTTTGATATTAGAAGACTTCTCTTCGCTACAAATGTCCTTTTTGCCAGTGATAGTCTGCATTTTGTATCCTACTTGCACCGTCCATCATCGTTTACTTTGCTAATTAGGTCAACATCGTTGACTTCGTGATCGTCTATCCTGATGTTAGTTTCTCGCTGCTCTCATTTCTAATTCTGTAATAATTCTCCACTTTTACTGAGGATAGCAATACCATCAGGAAATTACATCGTTCATATCTTCTAACATTGAATTTAAATGCCACTCTTGCATCTTTCTTTTATTTCCGCTATCGCTTCTGCGATGTATAGATTTGGCAATAGGGGTGAAAGACTACATCCCTGTTATACACTCTTTTCGTTATTAGTCTTCCAATCTTACTTTTCCCTCTTGGTTCGAACATCTTGTACCGTTTGACGTTGTTGAACGCTTTTTTCAGGTGGACATATCCTATGAATGTGTGTTTATTTTTCCGTCAGTCTTGATTCCATTATCAACCACAACGTCGGAACTGCCTTTGTGGCGCCTTTGCCATTTCTAGAGTCGAACTCATCGTCATCTTACAGATCCTCAATTTTCTTTCCCATTCCTCTGTACATTATTCTTGTCAGCAACTTGGATGCATGAGCTGTTAAGCTGATAGTACGATAATTCTTATACTTGTCGGCTTTATCAATCTTCGGAATTACGGCGACGATATTTTTCCAAAAATCTAATGGTATATCGGTCAGGCTCTTGCATTTTCTCCATGAACGCTGGTAGTCGTTTACTTTCCACTTCCCAATTACTCTAGAAATTCTGATGGAGTATTATCTTACCCTTTTTCCTTCTTTAATATTAAGTATTCAAAAGCTATTTTATGTTCTAGTATTAATACTGGTTTCCCTATCTCTTTCCTATGAGCTCCTGCTTCTCCTACTATCACGTCCTTACCGCCAGAGAAGTTTAACCTACTTTTTCAACCTGTCTGATGTCTCCTCTGCATTTAACAGTCAATTCCACTCTTAATGTAACCGTCCTTCCTTTCAATTTTCACCGAATATTGTTCTGACTCACCCGTATGCTGTCACTTCTTACATTCCTCCCTCGGTTACTTTCTCATGCAGACATTTCGCCTTAGCTTCCTTGAAGTTCCTATTTATTTCATTCCTAACTGACGTATTTCAGTACTTCTAAATTTACCTAAACATTTTCGTATTTCCTTCTTTCATTGATCGACTGTAAGTTCTGTTGTCCACGTTTATTCACGCTTCCTTTAATTGTGTCTAAGTTTTTATTTCAAAATTGTTTGATTGCCCTTTATAGAAATGTGTATACCTCTTCAGCTGACCTTCCTACTGAGCTATTCATTAACGAAACGTGTACTGCCTTGGAGAACGGTAAGTGTATCTCTTCATTTCTTGGTACTTCCGCATCCTACGTCTCAGCGCTTCGCCTCTTTCAGAGTAGCCTCTTAAACTTCAGTCTGCTCTTCATCATTACTAAACTGTGATCCTAATCTGTACCTGCACCTGGTTAAGTCTTACAGTTCAATACTTGACTTCAGAACCTCTGCCTGATTAGGATGTAATCCAACCTTCAAGTATCTCTCAACTTTTTTCAAGTATAACTCATCCTCTTATGATTCCTGAACAGAGTATTCGCTATTTATATTTGAAATTTATTGCGGAACCCAATTAGTTTCTCTCTTCTCTCATTGCTACTACCAAGCCCATATTCTATCGTAACCCTTTCTCCTACTCTTTCCCCTACAACTGCATTTCAATCCCCCAGAATTATGAGATTTTCTTCTCCGTTTATCAACTGAACAGCTTTTTCTAAGTCTACAAATGCTAGATACGTCGTAGGGTCAGTTTTGCGTCGCGTATTCCAATATTTCTACGGAATCCAAACAGATCTTCTTCTAGGTCGGCTTCTACCAGTTTTTCCATTCGTTTCTAAAGAATACGTGGTAGTGTTTTGCAACCATGATTTATTAAATTGATAGTTCGGTAATTTTCACACCTGGCAACACTTGCTTCCTTTAGGATAGGAATTATTGTATTCTTCTTGAAGTCTGAAGGTATTTCGCTGTCTCACACATCTTGGTCACCAGGCGGAAGAGTTTTGTCATGGTTTGATCTGCCAAGGCTGTCTGTAGTTCTTATGGAATGTTGTCTACTCCCGGGGCCTTGTTTCGAATTACGTCTTTCAGAGTCCTGTAAAATTTTCACGCAGTAGCTTACCTTCCACTTCATCTTCATCTACGTCCTCTTCCACTTCCATAATATTGCCCTCCAGTACATCGTCTTTCTACAGACCCTCTATATTTTACTTCCACCTTTCTGCGCTTCCCTGCTTTGCTTAGAACTGGTTTTCCGTCTCAGCTTTTGATATTCATGCAGGCAGTATTCTTTTCTCCAAAGGCTTCTTCAATTTGCCTGGTGGCAGTATCTATCTTACACCCGGTCATACATACTTCTACATCCTTAAATTTGTCCTCCATCCATCCCTGCTTAGCCAATTTACACTTACTGTCGATCTAATCTTTGAGATGTTTGTATACCTTTTCGCCTGCTTCATATGATGCAGTTTTATATTTTCTTCTTTCTCTTCTGTTACGCAAGCGTTTCTAATAGCTCTCGTCTTTTTACCTGCTTGACCCTCTGCTGCCTTCACTGTATCATCTCTCCGATCTACGCATTCTTTTTCTATTGTATTTCTTTCCCCTGTTATTGTCAATCGTTCCCCAATGCTATCTCTGAAACTCTCTACAACGTCTGGATCTTTCAGTTTATCCAGGTCCCATCTCGTTCAATTCCTACCTTTCCGCAGTTTCTTCAATTTTAGTCTATAGTTCATGACCAATAAATTGTGTTCAGAGTCAACATCTGCCCCTGGAAATGTCTTACAATTTGAAACCTGGTCCTTAAGAGTCTGCCTTACCATTATATAATCATCTGAAACCTTCCAGTGACTCCAGGCCTCTTCTACGTAAAAATCTTCCTTCATGATTCTTAAACCAAGTGTTATTTATGATTAAGTTACGCACTCTCAAAATTGCTACCAGGTGGCTTCCTCTTTCATTCCTTACCCTCAGTCCAATTTTCACCTAGTACTTTTCCTTCCCTTCCATTATCCTACACTCGAATTCCAGTACCTCATGACTATTAAATTTTCGTTTCCCTTAACTATCTGAATAATTTATGTCATCGCGCGTCATACATTTCTTCAATCTCTATCCTGTTCTGCGGAGCTAGTTGGCGTATAAAGTTGGTTGGCGTGGCCTTAGTCGTGTCTATTTTGCCTATGGTGATACTTCACTGTGCTGTTCGTAGTAGGTTATCATTATTAAACCCACTCCCGCATTACCCATATTTGATTTTGTATTTATAACCCTGTATTCACCTTACCAGACGCTGTGTTCCTCCTGCCAACGAACTTCACTAACTCCCACTTTAACCTGTCCATTTCCCTTTTTAAATTTTCTAATATGCTTGGCCGATTAAGGGATCTGACATTCCTTGCTCTGATACGTACAACACCAGTTTTCTTTCTCCTGATAACGTCTTCCTGAGTAGTCACCGTCCAGAGATACGAATGACGGACTATTTCGCCTCCAGAATATTTTACCCAGGAGGACGCCATCATCATATAACCATACAGTAAAGCTGTGAGCCCACGGGAGAAATTACGGCTGTAGTTTCCCCTTGCTTTCAGCCGTTCACCGTACCAGCAAACCAAGGCCGCTTTGGTTAGTGTTACAAGGCTAGATGAATCAATCATCTAGACTGTTGCCCCTGCAACTACTGACAAGACTGCTACCCCTCTCCAGGAACCAACGTTTGTCTGGCTTCTCAACAGATACCCCTCCGATATGGTTGCACCTACGGCACGGGTATCTGTATCGCTGAGGCCCGCAAGCCTCTCCACCAACGGCAAGGTACATGGTTCTTGGGGGAGGTTTCGGAATATACAGGTGGCATACAGTTTAAGAAAGTTTAGATCTAACGCCTGCGTTCGTCTTTATTCATCTCATTGCACTCCAACACTGCACAGCCCAAAAGATTCTGAACGTGAAATTTAAATGTTCTCAACATATCTAATGACCATCACATTAGAATCCATCTCAGGTTAAGGTCCTACGTATTACACAGTACAGCTATTCACCCTGGTGGGCTCCCATTTGAGAATAATTGCTGTAAAAAATTAGGAACTTTGTGTGATAATAGCGTTAATAATACATTGTATGTTTGATGTAATGATAGGATGACAGATTTACATGCAGGAGGTTGTGGGGTCGAATCTCTACAGTTCCAGTAAGTTCTTTTCTATTTTTAAATCTTTATCGAAAAGACTTCGATCATCATTTTCATTCAGTTAACTGATTTATATGTAATTCCATTCCTTCGTCACTTAATTTTAACCATAAGCTCAACTTCTTCATTTTCTTTCATTTTTCGTCCTATCATTCTTTCTCCACTTGAAATCTTTGTTCATGTGCTTGAATTAATTTTACTTATTAATTTTGGTTTAATTTCTTTTTTTTTCACCCCCTTCTTTCGTCCACATTATTGCGTTCATTCTATTTCACATTTTGCTTGAATTCCGTTTTACGTGTAAACCTGTCTGTCATTTAAATTTTCATCTGCGTTATTTTGTCCACAGTGCAATAGACATTTAGGCCATGTTTTAAATGTTTGTATTGCACATCTGACAACAAAAACACACTTTTTGAATCGTTGCAAAAATATAAATATATTAGCTCTTCTTTTGTTTTTTAACTGACAGATCTGAATTTTCAGTTAATTGAATATTATGATAGTTAAATATAATTAAATTAATATTCACAAAAATTACAGTTGGAAACAAATAATATGAAGAAAAAATGAAACGAATGAAAAAGTTCATACCGTGATTAAAATGATATGAGAACAGGAATGGAATTGAAAAATCACATTTAAATCAATTAATTGAATAAATATCATAATAAAATCATTCTGATACAAATTTAAAGATAAAAAGCGTAATGCACTTCTTTCCTTGTTCGTTACTGTTCGTTGCATTTCCTCAGGGCGGACGTCCCACGACACCCGTTCAAGTTCATCACTGATCCATTCACTCAGTCTCTTTCCTTTTTACGGATGGCAGCTAGCTAACCCTCTAACGAGTCTAACCGAACAACACGCTGAGCTACCGTGCAGGCAACCTACAACCTCCTGCATGTGAAACTGTTTTCCTATCCATTGTATCACACAACCAGACTAAACAAAGCACATGCTTCAATGCTCTTAAATATCACAACTATATCTGAAATTATTACTCGCTAATGAGAGCGCACTAGGGCGAACGGCTACAGTGTGTGATACTTTGGATCTTAACCTACTTCACTGTATAGATACTTTTAAAATGTCTACTGCACCGCTGGGGACTTCTCCTTGTCAGGACATAGAACGCTTATAACAGTTTTAGACAATGAAATGGTTATTACGAGATAATACTCAGACGGTGGGATTTCACCCATGATGTTTCAAATAAAATAGTTTCCCTGTCCATGGAGCGAAACATAAATTCTCTGTAGATCTCAAAACCGTTTGTGATCTGTTAAAACTATTCATGTTTCACTTATGACAGATACTTTGTATTTTAATGACCAACATGTGAGTGTATCTTAACGCAAAACGTGCTGCTTTGTGAGACAGGGAAGTAATCCAGATCTTGAATAAAACTCTCTCGGCAGATTTACGACCGTTGGACTAGCACACCGGCTAGCCCGAGTGTTGTTTTTAGGCGATTTCCACGCTCTTTTACGCAAATGCTGGATTGTTTCTAAATCTACGCCTCAAAAAATGTGATACATAAACAATAAAAGCACGACAACACACGGAAACAGTTCTCACTGTCCACGTCCCTTCTGATTGGAGTGATATGAAAGGCACTCGGCCATAAAATGACGGAAAACGGTCAAATCATGAGAAACAATTAATTCCTTACGGCGTGGTAGAACGATAGCAGAGAGACGGTAGTTAAAGGATGATGTAGTATTTGACAATATAATAATGTTCAACTAAGAATTCTCGCTAGTTCGGAAGTTAGAGGACTTCGTGACAATAATGCTGACAAACTTACAGTAATGCTAATAAGAAAAATGCTTGTAGCGACGATTCAGACAATGATCAGAGGATCTGCTTTGGAAGATAGTGTCAGAATTTCGGACGACTTGCTTGACGAATCCTACCGTCAAATTTCATACGCTGCCAAACGCTGTTGCGTAAATAGGAGAAATAATGAAACATTATTAATATCAAATGCGAACTTCCTCCTAATTATAAACCACTAGTTACTAAGCGAGATGGAATTTATCTTGCATTTCTACATAATTATGCTGTGGAAAAAAGGCTACCCCGTGGTTGTATTTACAGGCGGAAACAAAATACTAATTTATTGAACATTGCCACCATTATCTTTCACTTGCAGGCCCCAGTTTTAATAAACTCTCATATTTAAAATGAAACAAGCAACGTACAGGAGATTAGTTTCATTCAGTCACATACATTCTCCCTTTATCTGATTATTCCTCCTTATGTATCACAGGACTAAAATCATTTGTTTGTGTATATGACAATGTATTTCTTTCTGTATCCAGTGCTACTTTATAGTGGTTTCATGTACGCATAAAAAATGTCCCATCAATTTTCTTGTGATCTTACAGAAAACATACAACCATGGATATGTCTTAGGCAACACAGAGCTAGCACATAGTACTGTGTGATCCTGCTGCTGCATTTTTTTTCATTGTTGCTACTTTCAGTAAGAACAGATTAACATATACCTAGCTCTATCCAACTTAACTCATAAATTCATGTCTCACTAAAAGTCAAAAAATACTGGACTGTGGTTTTACTTTGGTCATCTCGTGATCAGGATGTCGCCGCTTTTTCTGTTTATCGTATTGCAAGAATACGCTGAAAAATTTCGTACCTGGTCGTGAATGACTGCGTTTCAGGTAAAAGTATTGAAACTCCAACGTAAGTCTGTTTAAATCAGTGGACATTATTTAGAAAAAAAAAATACCGCCATTGAAATGTTTTTCTAGAAAGTCACATACACGGCATCGTTGGATAGTAGATACATATCAAGCACAAATATCTTTGGGTAGGTTATCAGGTGGTACTAATAGGGTGGCACATATGTTAAATAGCGCACGGAGTATTGATTTACACGCTTAAATTGCCTCTTATTTGCCAGTGCCGGGTCCCATTTGTGGGAAGACCTATCTGTCCGAAAATAAAAACCTTTCATATGCAAACTTGACCAGTTGTCACACATTTCATAATGCAGTTCACGCAGACGATTTTCGTGACGTTCAGCGAATATTGCTTTAAACAGAGCAAGGCCATAGGAAGAAATCAGTCACTACATCACCAAACTGTGGCTGTTACTCTGCTGGAAGTTGAAATCGATTCTCCTGTTTCGGTACAGGATCACTGGTTTCTTTTGTATCCATTCTGGTAAGAATTGGTTGGCCAGTTACTGTACGTAGCAGTTGAAACAGAAAACAGTTGATTTGTTTTGATACCTTTCTAAACATCGTTGCGAAAATGTTATCCCATTTGCGTGTGTTCAGAATTGAATATCTATCTATACAAAGTCCTTGATGGCTAATCGTTTGTATAAGACTCCCAGCACTTTTTGTGTATGATTGTAGTGTCAACTGATTTATATATTTCCTTACGTGACTGGTATCATCGAATTTAACTGTGGGGATCGTCTTCGGAAGACGCACGTCACTTTTTAATACAGACCTCAATGTTTTAACCACCATAAATGAATGTCCGAACTGTTACAAATCTTCTTCAACATTACAATAATATTCATTGCCGATAAAAATTCCTAAGCATAAAATAATGTAACGTCCAGATATTTCAGTTTATCTATTTGAACAAAACGCACATAATACAAACAATTTGACTGCTTCTATAATAAAATTCATGGGCCGAGTTTATGTAAGTTCGTTATAGCACTAACATAGCAAAAATATAATTTTATCAGTGTGAACATTATCTGTGTAGCGGGATTAATACATCTGACGTTGCCGTTGAACTAAGAGCAAAATATTTAAAATGATTACAGCCAACGAGGTGACTATTGGCCATTTCTCGACGATTACTGCTGTAACACTTGTAACACACGTTCAATACTAGGTTTTTTGAAATAAGTAACTCAGGATCATAATGTGATTTTTTAATAACACTACCGCAGAGTCCTATGTTGCTGACATAACACCTGGGTTTAATTCCTGAATTACACGCCTCGAAGCAGGCGATGATTCCTCTCGGCATCTGTGCTGCCACTACACAGCGGCCCACATTTGCTTAATAGAGCTCACAACTGCAGTTCCTCATGTCAGCAAGATCTTTGGTGTTGAGTTCTGAAAAAGAAACTTATTTTCATAGTGATACGTGCATTTATCCATCTATTCACGTCCTGTATTAAAAACTGCAATTTTGCAGTGTAAAGATTTATTTTAACGTTGTTGTAGCTGAGAGGATTTTGCTTCCTCATGAAACGTCGAACCAACGAAGTTCCCAAACTTGAAAAATCAGAACAGTTCATTGTGTAGGTACGAAAAAATTGGAAAACGAAGTCCGCAAGGCCTGGTCCAGGTCGATCTTTCAGCCGGATAGCCACCTATAAGTATTTTGACTCGGAAATCACAAATTGTGTTCCCACACCTGAGGAAATTCTTTGAAAGCTGTTTTAACGCCTATGGGTAAGGTACCGCTAAGGATACAAAGCTATTATCAATCGACGGCAGAGTTCATCCTCAAACAGACGTATTTATAATACGGGAGCTAGTGGGCCCGATTTGCCCTTACCTTCCTCCGTTGCGCACTGGAAACAATAACACAAATGTGTAGAATACTAAGAATACTTTCAACACTGCAATTTATGCTGTCCTCCTAATAAATAATTATTTATTTACAAAGAATTAATATTTGCGGAAATGAATGCTTCGAACCCGATAATGACATACACAAACTTACCATTTTATGCACTATGGTATACTTACAATTGTATTGTGTAATATGTGAGGTAATGCATTCGATTAACAACATACGATAGCCAGAGAAAAATGACCTGAATCACTATGTGAATCTAAATTTTACCTATTATATCGGAAAACGTTGTCATTGTTACTAGATATGCTTATTAAACAGGAAGTAAATTTCCATGATATTCAAGATTTTTTTTGAAGTACGTAATCGGGAATGAATTTGGCTTCCGAGGCGAAGCGTTCTCCACTTTTTATGACAACTCGTTCCTATTGCCTTGTCAGTATATTGTTACTTGCGATATGTCACATTCCAAGGGATATGATAACGGTCGCATTTTTGAGCTATATGAAGACTGTATCAGCGCCATTTACTGTGTTCCAGAATACAGCAAATCTACCATTCATCTCTATAAAGGAGAATGGTGCGTGAAGGCCAGGCCAAAGGCCCTGGATGTCCATGGTTACCACCGAGGATCAGCACAATAACATACTACACTGCAGTGATGAAGACCCTTTCATCACCAGCAGAGAAATAAGGAACGTCCTTAAACTAAGAGTGATTGGATCGACCACACGTCTTCGTGTCAGCGATAAAGGAAGGTACGAACGAAAGTCGACGGTTAAGGAAACGTTGAAGGGGCAACATAAGATTGCCAGATTGTAAGTCGCACTTGCTGACAGAGAAAAACCGTTTCGTACAGGGAGACAGTTATATTTACAGACAAGAAAATGTTACTACTGCAAAAAATGGCCATCAGAAGCAAAGCGCTGGCCGAACTTCTGTCACAGTTTCTGAGTGGATATCAGCAAATGATTGCAGCGTTTGGCTGGAAACAGACCTTCCGATTTCTAGTTATAGATGCTGCCGAAAGATGGAGGACATAAAGCATCCTACAGAGATTTTCTGGTGGCAGAGTGATCTTCCAAAGTGACCGTTTCCCAGAACACATAGCGAATCGTGTAAAACATTGGTTTGAAATGCACGGAGACGTTAATCTGTCTGGCTATCCTCTCAAAGATGCTGAGCTCAGTTCCAAAGAGGAAATTCGTAAGGACACAGATGCAGAAAATTATTAGAAGATCCGCACCAGCAATCAAGCAGAGCAGTCCGAAAGACTCATGATTCAAGGTAAAAGATGTCGTAAAATAAGAGATTCGCCCAAAAAATTTGTTTGCTTCTGTTTCCTGACAGCTAAATACTGTTGTAGAGGAGGATGAAAACTGGATACGGTACTGAATCTATAGTGCTATTAGGGAGAGAAGTTTTACATGACAAATGAACAGTTTATGTAAAGGTGCTGAAATAAGGAATTACGTTGATCAGGGAAATGAGATGGAATCACTGGGCCCCTTTAACTAGCATTATTCATCCTTTTGACAACACACATTTATTTTTTAAAGTCATCACAGTTTCCCTTTAAGAAAAACAGAAAAGAAAATTCTACGATAATTGGCCGTGTTATATCTGCACACTTGAAAGCGTTCACAATGGTGAATAACAGTCACTGAATTACAATATTAATGCCCTTAAACAACATTAAAGATTGTAAGACCTTAACAATATGGGCCTTCAAGAAAATTTACATTGAAAAAAGCTGAATGAACTAGCAAATAAAAATAATTCAAACTGAGTTATTGATGAGTTTTTGCAAGCGAACTCAAAACCAAGACATTAGGCCAACCCATAAAACATAAATATTAACTACTTAACAAAACATAACAGTTCTCCTTTACAGCTCACCCATAGGCCTAACACCAAGTCATTTAAAATACCATTTACAGGTAACTTACAATGTGCATTAAACAGAAAGATACCATTAAAGGATAAATTTCTTGTGCGAGGTCAATTAATAGGAGAAAGGCCTTTTCGCTGACAGCAGAATTTAGCTTTCAGTACAAGTCACATAACAAAGGTATTGAACTTGAGCACAGACAGACAGGATACGCTACTGCAAACAAATAGCAAGCCGCGCGGGGAAATGCTCGAGAGGCCGCCTACAGGGCCGCAAGCAAGCGAGGCCCACGCGGCGAGAAGCCGCCTACACGGAACGCTGTCTCGGCAACTTAGTGCTCCTGTCAGCAAACGCCGACAGTAAATGTCACACTGGATTACACTACAACTGGAAGTTACTGTTTAACCATTACTGCATTTACAGTACGTTTCCAATAAGGTCGTACACTCTAGTAAAAAAAGTCTCGCTAAAATTATAAAGTGCGAAAGAGAGCTGCTCGAAATGAGCCATAAATTCATCCTGGAAGGAATATAAATAACAGGTCACTAAGATATTACCTTTCGCTGGAGGTCACAACATACAAAACTTAAAGCGGGAGATAACAGTAATACCAGGTAGCGCACCAACTACCAAAATATAGTGCAAACCAATATTAAAATCCTGAAACAGTTCCCTCAATTACAACAACTTAAAAAGAAACACAAAATTTCAAAAAACTAGATAACTCCTAGGCCCCTGATATAATTATGCACGAAGGCTGGGCGCATTAACCACGGAAAATTTTTAGAGAGAACCCTGGCCAGCGGATTAACACAAGTCACTTCAAAAAACACACAGAGCAGACAGGGCAATAAATTTGTCCTAGAATCACATATAGTCAAATAACAAAGGCGTGCATGACGGCTCATTGAATACGAGGGGCTACCCAAAAAAATAAAACCAGAATAACATTAGCGTGGCCGGAGCTTCAGTATGAATTTCTGCCGCCAGGTATGTATAGCGCAGCTAATTACCAGTTCAATGCCGCCTGTATTGTTGACCTGGCTTGTTCTGTTCATCTGCAGGGACTGCTTCGCTAGCGCTGTTATGATGGAAAGCTTAAATGAACAAAGTACAGTAATGAAATTTTGTTTTCTACACTGTAAAAATGCTACTGAAACGGTTTTAATGTTGAAGATGACGCTGCGGGAAAAATTCAAGTGTACGAATGGTTTTCTCATTTTAAAAATGACGACATGTCGATTGATGACAAACCTCGTTCTGGGCGTCCATCCACTGCCAGAGTACACGAAAATATTGAAAAATTCGAGAACATGTGCTCACAGATTGTAGACAGACAGTTGATCAATTTTAAGAAGTTTCCTCAACAGTTATTGGCAGGCAGGGAGGAGCTGTCAGCCACTAGTAGAGATGACTGCAAAAATATTTCGAACACTGAAAGCACCAGTGGGACAAATGTATTAGTTGTAATGGAGACTATTTTGAAGGGGATAAGATTGTTTTGCAAACAATTTGAAAATATATAGCTTCAAAAAAATAATTCAGTTTCTTGGGTACCCCCCTTGTATAAACAATTTAAATATGAACGTATGCTCAAAAAACTTGCAAAGTGGGAAATCAGAACACAGAGCTGAAAAACGAGCTATGTACGGCATAGGCGGACCAAAATTTTGCCTCATACCCAGTTCTAGCGAAGAATAGTGAAGGACGACTCAGAGAAGACGTCGTGCCAATCTGCACAGCGTGTCCGTTGCTGCAAGCAGTGCCGTTGGCCCCATCTCCACACTGCGCGAAGACTGCGCGTAAACTGCCTACACGGCGCTATTTCAAGGCCTCCGCCGTTGCCGCTCTAGCGACCGATTTTGAAGCCTAGATGGGGCAGCGACAGTCATACAAGGGAGTAATGCGAGCTATCTGGTGAGACGCCAACTAGAAGCTGTCGATAGCGAGAAGGTGAAATGGTTCAAATGGCACTGAGTACTATGAGACTTAACTGCTGAGGTCATCAGTCCCCTAGAACTTAGAACTACTTAAACCTAACTAACCTAAGTAGGCAGGATTCGAACCTGAGACAGTAGCGGTCGCGCAGTTCCAGACTGTAGCGCCTAGAACCGCTCGGCCACACCGGCCAGCCGAGAAGGTGAATTTAGCTGCCATGCCTCAGGCGAATACTAGTAATTCATAAATTTTTGTGCACCAACGGCTAAGATATTTAATTCAAAGAAGAAGAGCAAAAGATATTTATAAATCATTCACACTATTTCACTCTTTTCAGTCGTTCAACAGACTCTTGATCTGAAATTATTTTAGGACCATTGATCAATAAGACCAAGATCTACGTGAAAACAATTTCTTTTTCACATGGAAAAATCACTGCTGCTGATAAAGGCGTCAAAGAGAAACCATCTAGTCTTTATACATCAAGCAGGAGGCATTATAGTAATCTGTGTTCCCTTTATTTATATATAGTCACGACCCCAATACCGAAGAAAGAATAAAATAAATATTTTTTGTAATGTCAAGCAGCAAGCACAATACATAAACAGAAAGTGTGGTGAAAGCTTTGAGCTGCAGAGGCAAAGTTGAGCCACATCTTCCTCACTTACATAATTGTAAATACTTTCAACGCTGCAAGAGTAGTAATCCTCCTAAACTAATAACTCTTACTGCAAGTTTAAATTCATGGAAGTGACAAGACTGAAACCTAGTAACTACAGATGCAATGTGGGGTCTGAATGGGACACAGTCAACTGGGCGGGGGTGCCCTTGGGATCAGTGCTGGGCCCACTCCTGTTGCTTATGTATACAAATGATATGCCCTCTAGCATTACAGGTGATATTTTTGTTTGCTGATGACACTAGCTTCTTAGTAAAGAATGTTTTGTGCAACACTGGCATTGTTTCAAATAGAGCAGTCTATGGCTGAAGTTCATAGCTTATAGAAAATAAACGAACGTTAAATCACACTAAGACTAAGTTTTTACAGTTTCTAACACACAGTTCAACAAAACCGGACATTTCAGTTTCACAGAACGAGCATACTATTAGCGAAACTGAACAGTTCAAATTTATAGGTGCTCATATAGATAGTAAACTGTAGTGGAAAACCCCAGTTAAGACTTTATACAAAGAAATAATGCTGTCAGTTTTACTATTCGAATGGTATCTGATGTAAGTGATAGTTGAACTTGAAAAGTAGTCTACTTTGTTTAGTTTCATTCGCATATTACGTATGCTACTATATTTAGGGGTAGCTCTTCCCATTCTCAAATGATACTTTTGGCTCAGGGATGGGAGGTTTGCGCAATAAGTGGTATGAGTTCGCGAACTTCTTGTCGACTCCTGTTCATTAGTCTTGGCACTGTGACATTGGCCTTGCAATTGATATATTTTTTACTGTCTTTTCTCGTTAAAAAATGTCAGCTTACTTCCAAGAATTAGCAGCTTTCACTCAGTTAATACTAAGCAGATATCTAATTTTAATTTGGATAGCACTTCCTTGACTCATGTGCAGAAAGATGTGCAATATAATGCTGCATCAATTTTCAGTAAGCTACCTGAGGAATGAATAGATCTCAGTCGCAATGCACGCTCTTTCAAATCGAAACTGAAGAGTTTTCCCATGAGTCACGCCTTCTATTCTTCGGAGGAGTTTCTTGGAAAATTAAGTTGATTACTATATTATATCGTTGACTGAGTTTACATAAATTTATGGCTTGTCTGTTTTTGCGTTCATAAACATTTTATCTGTTATTACTTTTATGTCGTAACTTCATTAATTGGAACGTTCGATGATCTAAGGAACTAGTCTTGTAAGATAAATAAAAAATTGATTATATATTTACCAGCTTAACCACTATCCCATACTATCATTCGCGTCCCGTTATATTACCAAATGGTATGATACGATCTGTGATGTCACATCTTTGCTCAAGCACATAGGATTGCAGGACAAACACAACCTGAGTAACTCCACGAGTAACACATTCTGTATCGCTACGTGAATCTGAATTTCACTTCTGCAGTATGCTATTTGTAAAACATTCGGAATCGTACTGTCTTGGACTAAACTTCCATGTCCACGCCAGCCTGTCCAGTGACTAAGAGAGTACCAATCCGTCAGGTGGCAACGAAGGTGACCACTCTCAGAGCTCTGTGTCATGCGATACGCCCTAACTGACCACAACGTGCAACGTGAAAGTTGGTAGAAAAAATGTTATTATCCAACTCTGTCTCTGGTAGTGGTCTTTCTAAAATTGTATGTCTGACGGAAGCAGAATCATAATTTCATCTCTTCGGCACGCCACGGAGACTAGTCTAGTGCAAATATATTTTCGCGACGATGTTCTAGACATCTGAATGCCTTCTTATTCCAGGTTCCGCTCCCAACACAGTAGACTCTGGTGCTGCTTACAGCCTCTGAACCCTAGCTACTGCAGTGTCCCCTGCATATCGCAGCAAGTGCTTGCGATTTATGGGGCACGTTGCTGCTCCGGTTTTGTCTAATTGATACATGAGTTAACATAGAAAAATACTATAAGTGAAAGTGGCAGATGTGTCATCAGTGGAAGTGCAGATAGGCCATCTGAATTTGAATTTCATGACAGTAGCTTGTGAGTTGTTCGTCATTAGAGACACCTGATAGATGTTATGGAAGCAATGAACACAATGAGGTAATTCTGGAGGTGAAAATCGTAAGGAATAACAGAACTGCACAAATGTTCATACGTTTATTTGTGTATCTGTGTCACAGTTTTCTTGTAAATACAAATTTGGTTACTGTGTGACATACTTAAACCACTTTACAACTGTGACTGAAAGAGTTTAGGGGGAAAACCACAAGGGCAGAAGCGTGAATGGGAATTTCGATTCAAGAGAAAGGCCTGCTAGTGTAATCGGTGCAGTTACGCAAAACAACTGTCCCAGAATGTCGTAGTAGTTAATGCGGTTGCCCAGTAAGCAAATGACCTCGGTTCGAAAACTGGCCTGATACAAATATTCTTTTATACCTCTTGTCTACATAAATACCGGGTGATCAAAAAGTCAGTATAAATTTGAAAACTTAATAAACCGTGGAATAATGTAGCTATAAAAGTAAAAATTGACATACATGCTTGGAATGACATGGGGTTTTATTAGAACAAAAGAAAAACAAAGTTCACAAAATGTGCGATAGATGTCGCTGGACAGCAAAATGTCAGTGACTGCGCATAACAATCGTGTATAAAAGGAGCTGTAATGAGAGAGAGAATCAGATGCGCCAGCAGTTGCAGCATATTGACGTTACCTGAAAAGACGCTTTTAGTGAAGCTGTATATATCATAATGGGGAATGTGCTAGTTCAGCGTTACGATCCTATCACCAGAGGAAGGGGGTTCGAACGGGTAAAGGTCCGTTGACAAATGCAGCTGTGGCAAGAATGATTTCGAAGTTCGAAGCCACGGGTTGTTTAGACGACAGACCCCGTACTGGCCGACCGAGCACAAGAACTAATGCTGCTGAGACAGTTCAGGAAGAAATGGAGACTGTAGCAGGTTCGCCTATGCACGGGGAAGTCAGCGCTCGTGCAGTCGCACGTCGCACCGGCATTCCATACACTACTGTTTGGTTGGCACAGAGGCGTACCCTCCGATGCTATACGTACAAAATCCATCTGCATCATAAACTGTTACCTGGCGATTTAGTGAAGCGGAGGGCATTTGCGGTGAGGGCGTTTCAGAAGATGGCGGAAGACGACGATTGGTTGAGTAACGTGTTGTGGACCGACGAAGCTCATTTCACGCTCCGAGGGTCTGTCAACGCCCACAACTGCAGAATTTGGGCTACCGAAAACCCTAGAAATGTCGTGGAAACTCTATTGCACGACGAGAACGTCACGATATGGGTTGGATTTACCACATCTACTGTTATCGGGCCTTTTTTCTTCGAGGACATGCGTGATTCCGGTTTTGTAATTGCTACCGTGACGGGTGAGAGGTACGCAGAAATGTTACAGAATCCCATCTACATCCATAATCCTCAAGCCAACCTGACGGTGTGTGGCGGAGGGTACCCTGAGTACCTCTATCGGTTCTCCCTTCTATTCCAGTCTCGTATTGTCCGTGGAAAGAAGGATTGTCGGTATGCCTCTGTGTGGGCTCTGATCTCTCTGATTTTATCCTCATGGTCTCTTCGCGAGATATACGTAGAAGGCAGAAATATACTGCTTGACTCTTCGGTGAAGGTATGTCCTCGAAACTTTAACAAAAGCCCGTACCGAGCTACTGAGCGTCTCTCCTGCAGAGTCTTCCACTGGAGTTTATCTATCACCACCGTAACGCTTTCGCGATTACTAAATGATCCTGTAACGAAGGGCGCTGCTCTCCGTTGGATCTGCTCTCTCTCTTCTATCAACCCTATCTGGTACGGATCCCACACTGCTGAGCAGTATTCAAGCAGTGGGCGAACAAGCGTACTGTAAACTGCTTCCTTTGTTTTCGGATTGCATTTCCTTAGGATTCTTCCAATGAATATCAGTCTGTCATCTGCTTTACCGACGATCAGCTTTATATGATCATTCTATTTTAAATCACTCCTAATGCGTACTCCCAGATAATTTATGGAATTAACTACTTCCAGTGGCTGACCTGCTACATTGTAGCTAAATGATAAGGGATCTATCTTTCTATGTATTCGCAGAACATTACTCTTGTTTACATTGAGATTAATTGCCATTCCCTGCACCATGCGTCCATTTGCTGCAGATACTCCTGCACTTCAGTACAATTTTCCATTGCTACAATCTCTCGATACACCACAGCATCATTTGCAAAAAGCCTCAGTGAACTTCCGATGTCATCCACAAGGTCATTTATGTATATTGTGAATAGCAACGGTCCTATGACACTCCCCTGCGGGACACCTGAAATCACTCTTACTTCATCATCCCCAGCCTGGCTGATAAGCATCTGCACGAACGTACGCTGTTTACGCAGGATGGCGCTCCGCCCCTTATTGCTAGACGCGTGAAAGATCTCTTGCGAGCGTCGTTTGGTGATGATCGTGTGCTCAGCTGCCACTTTCGTGATGCTTGGCCTCCCAGGTCCGTGCGATTATTAGCTATGGGGTTACATGAAAATGCAAGTGTATCGTGATCGACCTACATATCTAGGAATGCTGAAAGACAACATCCGACGCCAATGCCTCACCATAACTCCTGACTTGCTTTACAGTGCTGTTCACAACATTATTCCTCGACTACAGCTATTGTTAAGGAATGATCGTAGACGTATTGAGCATTTCCTGTAAAGAACATCATCTTTGTTTGTCTTACTTTGTTATGCTAATTATTGCTTTTCGGATCAGATGAAGCGCCATCTGTCGGACATATTTTGAACTTGTGTCTTTTTTCGGTTCTAATAAAACCCCATGTCATTCCAAGCATTTGTGTCAATTTGTACACCTCTATCTACATTATTCCGTGATTTATTCAGTTTTCAAATTTATATTGAATCTTTGATCACCCAGTATATCATTTATGTCTGAGACTTGAAAATATATGTGAGACCATACAGTTTTATTAGTTTACCTTTTTTCTTTTGTTACAACCAACTTCTATCGTGAGACAGGTACAATAACTATCCTTACATGAATTCATTGGTTCTATTAAGTGTATAGTTCAACTGCCTTTTCTGATACATTTTTATCACAATGGTAGATTATATGCTTTTTAAGATTCTCACACCATATGCTGCAGGAGCACTTGTGTAAGTAGGGTGTTTAGCTTTTTATGTTGTAACGTCACCTAGCGCTCTGTAGAAAAATCACTGGCTGTGATGTGTGCAGTCTGTGACTGGTTTGCATTGTTGGAATTTGCTATTGTTGTGTTGGGCAGTTGGCTATTACCAGCGCGTAGCGTTGCGCAGTTGGAGGTGAGCCGCCAGCAGTGGTGGATGTGGGGAGTGAGATGGCTGAGTTTTGAGAGAGGATGATCTGGATGTGCATCCATCAGAAAGAGTAAATTTGTAATATTGGATATCATGAACTGATATATATATATGTATATATATGGTGACCTCGGAACATTATTAAGGTAAATACATTGTTTGTTCTCTATCAAAATCTTTCATTTGCTGACTATGCCCATCATTAGTTAGCGCCTTCAGTAGTTAGAATCTTTTATTTAGCTGGCAGTAGTGGCGCTCGCTGTATTGCAGTAGTTCGAGTAACGAAGACTTCTGTGAGGTAAGTGATTCATGAAAGGTATAGGTTATTGTTAGTCCTGGCCATTCTTTTGTAGTGATTTTTGAAAGTCAGATGCGTTGCGCTAAAAATATTGTGTGTCAGTTTAAGCATACGTTTCATATGTCGACCCTTAGCCGAGGATACCTCACTGGAATCTTCTGATTTTTTCTTGTAGTTTCTATAATTAGTGTAGCTATTTTTTATTGCTAGCGCGTAATTACAGAGAGAATTTCCTTTGTAGTTATAGTTTTTCATTCTTGTACAGTATAACAGTTGTCTCATGCATGAAGATTTGCAACAAGTATTTCGCAGCGGCGCTTCCAATTATGTAGATAGTATTTTCAGTGCTATGTTAATGTGTTTTCTTATTTTTGCTATTCAAATTGTGCTTTTCTTGTTATAGCGTGAAATACATGATAATGATGGCGTGTGAAAAACGTAATCCTAGCGTCCAAATTAAATTGAGAAATGATAGTGACGAGGAGCGTAACTTATCAGCACCACCGTGTAATGAATTAACAAATATTCAAAATAGTAATATGGTAATTGTGCATAGGGAAGTGGAGAGGGCGGCAAATAGTGGTGTAGACAGTGAAACAGTTAGTGAACAGGGAAGCACTATTAATCGATCGGTCGGCAACAGCTCTCCTCAGGAATCCGAAACGACAGGACACAACCTTGCAAATATTGTAGATTCAGGTTATGCGTCCTCACCGTTTTCTCAAATAAGCAAAACACATTTTCTGCATGTCAAAATGCGAATATTGCCGGTTAATATGGACTGTCGAATAGCACTGAGGAACATTTTTCTGACACCATTGCATTGTTATTACAATTAATGCAACAAATGGGACAAAAGCTTCAAAAGTTAGACACAACGGAACAAAATCTTCAAAAGTTAGACACGATGGAACAAAATCAGGGACAAACACAGCAACAGCTTCCAAGGTTAAACTCATTGGAACAAACGCTTAAACAAACACGTGAAGGTTTAACTGCTGAGTTACTTAAGATCGAATCGAAATGCCAAAAAGTCTGTAATGATGTAAAAACACAAATTTGTGAGCATTTTCAACCTATTTTTGCGCGTCATGAAAATGTATTACAGAATCTCGAAGCAGCCATAAAAGAACTGCAAACTATTGTTCATGAAAATCACGACACCTTGCAAACTAAAATTGACTCAGTTGCATCAACCGATTCGGTTACGCAACTTGCAGAAACTCAGGAAAACTTAAAGGACACAGTAGATACGATTTCAACACAAATGGACACTCTGAAACTTGGTTCAGGAAATCAGGTCACTATTGGAGAAAGTAGCCGAACTTTCGGATCTGAACGACACAAGACCCATAGCCTTCACTGACACAGAAGAGTATTAACAAATTGGAAAATACAATCAAAATCAAATCAATACACAGTACAAAAGAAAAATGCGGGAAGTACAAGGTCAGCTGACACAGGTAATACAAGAATTACATATATCAGAGGAGACTCGCGCTCCAACACGGGAAGATGGACTTAGAAATACGGAAAAGTCACAAAATAATAATACAGGGCACTTCGGAAATTGCCTCGGGCATGGATGTGTGTGATGTCCTTAGGTTAGTTAGGTTTCAGTAGTTCTAAGTTCTAGGGGACTGATGACCACAGCTGTTAAGTCCCATAGTGCTCAGAGCCATTTGAACCATTTTTGAACTTCGGAAATTATGAAAGAATTTGGCAAGGTACACAGAATTTTGAGATGGAACCGCCCAAAACGAAGTAACAATGACTGATATGCGGCTCGCCAACATGATGATTTTGACTATAAGCTGTTCATTACTACACTTTGAACAGTCTGAATTTTCCAGGCTTGTGAAATATTTTGAAGGCATGTTGCACATTAATCATTACCTGTCAAACCCACACAGCCCCTCAGCCCCTCAGCCCCTCAGACCTCATCCGCATTTGCTTAATCAAATTACCTGTACATTTACGACATATTATTTTCGCAGGACGTTGCAAGACAACATTGAAGCTTTTCAGGGACTGTTACAAGGATTGGAAATTGACACTGACAATCGCGGAACGCGAAAACAGGAGCACAACAATTACCAGTCGCATCAGTCACAATTCCGCGATGACAGAAATAATAACTGGACACAACGAGGCTTTTCTTACAACTTAAATCGTGACCAAAACAGACACCACCCATATGACAACCATTGGCAGAGTAGTAACAATTATAGGGAAAGATCACCTCTCGGCGGTAATGACTATCACAGAGACAATCAGAGAAATAGACAATATGGGAACCAAAATAATAATTACCAAGGGAGACAGAATAATTTCAGGCGCAACGGTCCACCGCGCAGTTACGAGTCTTGGAGAAATTCTCCACTACGTGATCCACAAGAAAAAAAAATCACAGAAACTATCGACAAAATGACAGATCTGAATATCATCAGAACTGGCGGGATTCAAACAGAGCAGCGCCCTCTTGACAAGGTGAATTTGTAGAAGTTAGACCTCCTAATCCCAATAACGACGCGCCCCAACAAAGAGTTAGACAATGACTCGCAACGCAGGTAATCATGTGCGCAGGCTGGCTCAGAGAAAAGTAACATAAACGCTAACCTAGAGAAAAATAGCAGTATTCTTTAGTGACGTATACCGCATGATAATTGCGTTCACGTTGAAACTTTGAGTACTAGGAAGAGTAAAGGATTGCACCACATTTCACATGTAAAACAGTTTATTGAGAGATAATCTGCTTTTTAACTTAGTCTCTGCCATAAAATTTGTCACTTCATATTAATAGTACGCTTTGTCACACTTAGAAACTGTTAACATGCAACTATGTTTTGAAGTTAACTATCCAGTCAAGAACCTAGGGAACTTATTTAGACAAGTAATTACAAATGCATTGTTATAGTGAACAGAGGACACAGTGTTACTGTGTGTGTACATTCTTGCTTGTTAGTTGCACGATTACGTAACAACTATAAGGCTTACATACTTAGAACATATACTGCTAATGAGATTTTAATGCAACATTTTGGTTTACTTGATAGGACATTCTTTATTTGAAGTACATTCTGTGAGATTAAAGATGACTTAGCATTTGCTTTCTTTGATAACTACACCATTATATCACAACCCTACTAATGAGTGACACAATTTATATTATTGGTTTTGCGCTTTATAAGTTTTATATCTGCACAGTTTTTCTGAATTCTTCTGGAAAGTAAAACATGTTTTAGTATTAATTTTTGTGGTATAGCTACAAAGAGACAGCCTTTTTCGTAGAGCAACAATACGATACAGTATAGTACTTTCTTGATCACGGTACTGTACGTAGTAACTACGATATCTATACGCATATCATTTCGCTTTTGTTTATTATGAGGTAAGTACATTGACTTCTACATAATTTTGCTTACGGACAACGATAATTACGACACTTGGCACATTTTTTACCCTTAAGTAATGACAGAGTTTATCTTACAACAAGACGCTCAATTTAGCCTAAAGCATATGAATTGGAGTGATTAATTTTGTACTTAAAACATTTTTAAAGGTTTTTGAATTACAAAGATACAAAGGTTTTCCATCATACGTTCCATTCCATTCCTGTAATCTGTAACACCTGAGGGTATAATTACATAAATCCTCACGGGGGTTCATGCCTACTTTGTGTACCATTTGTTTGACAAGCACAAGGAGCCCTAGCTAATATGGTATTTGCTTATACAACTTTACGCATCGGTACCATATTTCTGTAAAACAGAATTACACAGCTGTCTGATCAATTATCTGAGAGAGACAAAAATTGTTTTGTACTACGTCAGTGACACGTGTTTAAGTAATTACAAAGTTGAATAACTTCACACTTACGAAATTGTATTTCGTCTGTACTGTTGTGAACTGTTCATATTTTTTCGGAACCATTGTGATACCATGAGAGCTTTGAATGATGTGTTTCTTATGGGATCATGATTTTTTAAGTACGTTTGAGGTAGATGACACAGTTGAAATGAGTAGAGAGTTTTTTTAGGTTCTGAAATTATTGCAGGAAGCTATGACGTTTTTGAGATTTGGCTGAGTTTTTATGATGTTTTTCTTACATTGGCAATGTGTATTATGCTGTTGAGGTATGTTTATGATCAATAAGCTGATGCTATATGAACAATTTGATTATGCTATGCATTTATTATGATGAAATATTGAAGAAGTGTCGACGAATATATATATGTGTAATAAAGTAAGGAATAATGAGTAGTGGTTAGGGACTCTGGTTTGTGAAAAAGGATGTTGGGAACCAAGAATCTTACTTCAAAAGTTACCAGATGTGTGTATATGCGTGAATGTATCACAATGCCAGCGATAATTTTTTGGACACTTATATTTATAGAATTTTGTTTGTACACATTTGTAACGCAAATTCGCGACCTGTGGAATTCTTTTATGAGACTGTCACTCTAGGGCAAACTCCTGTCGTAAATATTTCGGTAAGAAAGCTGAGTGACCTTGATGTAATGCATTGTGGACGCCCAGCTATGCCAGTCTCCTGGAGAAAAAGCCATTAGGTGGAGAAAAAAAGAGGCCATTAGCCTCAATATTGACATCACTTTGTAGAAAGTATCGCAAATACGACACTTTCTGGTATTTACTGAAATAACTAATGAAACGATGAGAAACATTTCACGTCTATTGTCTTGCTAGTTGAAAGATTTTTTTACTGCCTTATGAAATGACATATGGCTAGTGAATATATATATTTGCCTATTTTGTTTAATATCTAGTTTCTAGCTGCACTGCAACATTGGTTAAAATAAAATTTAATAGATGTACTAAAGTAAATATTTTCTGTCTACAGATTCATTAAACAATATTGTTATGATCTACTTTCTTAAAAAAAGAAAAAAATGGGAACACAAAAACATTTCCATTCACAGGAACTACAAACATAATTTTTTCAACGATTTGGTAACTTGTTTCGTAGAGTACGTCAAGGTGATTCATTACTCTAGTGTTAAGGTGTGACATATTTATTAGACATTTCCTATCTTTACTGTCATATTTTTTCTGCTTGAGAGTTACCATATTTAGGTATAAGTTATTTCATTTGTTGCTGCTGTTTGCCGGGCATAGTGCTACTGAATTTTAATTTGTGTTACTCTGCAAAGCCAGTTTTACTACTGATTTATTTTACTTGTTTGCTGCATATTGGCTCATAGTAGTTGTAACGTTGCATTTGCTTTGCTAATTTAGATATACTGCTGCTTGCTTCGCCAATTTCTATTTTTTTGTCATTGCTGTTTGTTTTAGTTGTTTTGTGCTGCTGCATTGCCTCATACCTTATTATATATATCTGAGCTCAGTAGGTTTAGGTTAGCTTAAGAGGGGGTAGACTATACAAGAAACTAACTATGAAGAATAGTGAAAGAATGCATTGAGAAGCTATATGAAAAAGATTTGGGCAAAAATGAGTATTGTACAATGAGAAATATTTATTTTGAAAGAGGATACAAACAAAACAGTAGGGTTTAGGGACAAGAGGTTTAGATATAATCTCTCTTTTTTTTTTTTTTTTTTTTTTTTTTGCAGGTACAAATGTTGAAATGTTTCCTTTTGTGTTATTCCGCTATGTGTTTGTATATTCTTGTCTATTTGTGTTTTTGCTGTCTGTATGTGTTTAGCTAATACGAGTTATGTTGTGGAATTTTTCTAATAATATGTTATTTTCTGTGTGAAGATATTCAGACATTATTAATTCTGTTCTGTTTCAATGCACATGTGTGAAATTAATGTCTAGAAAACTATTCTCATTATTTTATATATTTACTTATGTCACAATTCCTGTAACACTGATGTATATGTTTATTTCCATTCTTTTGTAAAGCCTGTATTACTACAAATGTTATCTGTATTATTATGTTGTAATGATGTTTTCTGTATCTTTGTAATTGTATTGTCATGTTATAAAATTGTAATGGACACCAGTTAATCAAATTAGGTAACTTGTAGGCATACATTTCACTGCACATGTTTCTGTTGGCCATAGTATATGCACAATACGTGAGAAGTTGGGACTGTTAGTGTTTGCATATGTGTTAATAATTCAGCAAGGGATTGGTTAACAGTATTGCTGGTTCCAAGGACAATTCGAAAATCTTTGTGAGTGCACAAGTGGTGGTTTATGGACTTGCTATATTGTCCGCAGCCAGGAACTGGAAATCGGCAGAAGATTGTAATGTATAATGCCTCTCTCAAGGCGCACTTTGTTGGTCATAACCATTCGTATGTTACAAAGGTGCCACCAACATCGTCACGACAACAGCTTTCTGTGGGACGTGCACCTAGAGCGGCGGTTGTGGAGGCAGGTTTCAAACACACACACACGTCCCAGCAGCGTGCACCGAAATGCAAAGCGCCACTCGTAGCTGCGTGAGAGGCGGCCGCGCTGCTGCAGTGCTTGTTCCCTGACCACAGCATACCCTCTGGCGTCTGTGGGTGGTTCAGTCAGAGCAACGACCTCCCACTCCCCCAGGTTGGCGATGGTGTAGGCTCCAACGTGCAGAAGCATCAACGAGAGCCCTCGCCGCAGCCTGGGTGCTCCCACAGCAGGCCACTGTCGCCGACTCCCACTCTCTCTTTGGATGCTCGCCCTCGCCTGCAACGAAAGGTTTGTGTGCCTCGGTGCGTTCCCCTCCCCTCTGAAGGTGCCTCGTCTCCAGTGTCCTCATCCATCGGGTGGACACAGTCGTCTCCTAGCTGTAGTATTAATGATAATGAACCTGTGGCTAGGATTCGTGCTGTGAAGGACATCAGATTAACGGCATCATGACCTCTTTAGAAATCTCGGCGGTTGCTAGGACCTTTGAGAGGCGTATCTAATTTACTAGAATTGGAAATCCGGCTGGGGGTATCGTGATCTAGTCAGGTTTCTAGAAGTATGCCTCCAAGTGCTGGAGGCAAAGCGCCTCGAAGCCCTAGATGATCCAGGATATAGTGCCATTAAATGTAATGCAATACTCTGCTGCCAGTTGGCGCACCTACCAAAACATCAGGGTGCTGCCGAGGAAGAAACCGTGTACCACATCTGGGGTGATAATGGCGTTATATCTAGGAATACATCAATCGCAGAGTGCTATCGAGAATCCACTTTGGGTGCTATACCGGTCCGTTTTTCTAAGATGGATGTAAGGGGATCAGCTAAAACACTCAGCTAAATACCACACGTCAACATTCATGTTCACGTCTATGATCCATGAAATGGAGGGTCCAGTTATATCGGACTCCCTGAGAATATTAAGAAGAAGCCGGCTTACATTGAAGTTCAAAATGAAAAAGATAACGCTCGTTTTGCATGGCCAGTCTGGATATGTGAAAGAAAAATTAAACAGCACTCAGAGTTCACATCTCTGTACGGAATAGGTCTTAATATTTGTGGATGTTATAGCTTCGATGGTATCGAGTTCCCTGTAAAGATTCAACACATTCGAAAATTTAAGGCGCAAAACCTCGGAATATCTGCTCATGGTTCAAATGGCTCTGAGCACTATGGGACTCAACTGCTGTGGTCATCAGTCCCCTAGAACTTAGAACTACTTAAACCTAACTAACCTAAGGACATCACACACATCCATGCCCGAGGCAGGATTCGAACCTGCGACCGTAGCAGTCGCACGGTTCCGGACTGCGCGCCTAGTATCTGCTCATGTCTATGGCCTGAAGAAGAAACAGAAAAGCAAGCCAGATGAGCAAGGCAAGCCTACTACAGTTGTACCACTCCATTTTTGGAAATATTGAGGTGAGTGTGATCTTCATGTAAACATGGTGCTCTTCTCTGAAGGTGATAATCAGCATTACGTATGGATCAAAGACATATCCCACCTTCTTTACAGCCAATGGTCGAAACAAAACTAAAAAACACATTTGCTTCAGGTGTCAGCAGAAGGAAAGTATTTAAAAAGGCATCTGGAGGACTGTGAATCCAAGAAACCGCTACATGTTGTCATGCCTATAGAAGAAAACAAGTTCATTAAATTCAAGAATGCTCACTACTAGGAATGATGTCCGTCCGTTGTATACGCAGATTTCCAATGTCTCCTTGTCCCTATCATCCGAAGGGAACTCCTTAGCCTTACATATTTCCTTCACACAAAAACACATACCGTATCCGGAGGCGTAGTAACTTGCATGTTCATATGATTCAAGTCTTCTATGAACCTAATGGCGGGAATAATCCTGCGGTTTGGGTGTTCACTGAGTCTGAAAAACTCTCAAGGGGTGTTGATAGGCTTTACGGACCAACCTCACCATGACCGAATTGGAGGAGTATAGAAAACTATACAATGATGCGGTTAATTGTAATATTTTTGTGCTGGCATTAGAGAGAAAAACTGAAATTCCCTATAGAGATCATTGTTATCTTACAGGACAGTTCCACAGGACAGTTCCACAGGGCAGCTCACAACACACGTGATTTGAAGTATCAGATTACCAAGACTCATAGACGTTTCCTTCCATAATTTAAGTGGGCATTACGCTTACTTTCAAGTTGAGCAATTGGTTAATTACGGTTGGGAGAAAAATCAGTTCAGTGTCCTGTCTGAGAGTGTTGAGAAGTATATTTCATTCTCCAAACGAATTACGCCAAAAATTACGCTCCGCTTCCTTGACACACTATGTTTTATAATGGCGCCACTCCAGAAACTCGTTGAACCTCTACGTCAGGAGCATACACGCATCACCCGATCTGCTTACCCCGCTGAGGAAAAGTTTCAGCTTGTGACTTGGAAAGCAGTTTTCTCTTATGAGTATCTGGATAGTAAGGTAAAACTCGACGAAATCAGGCTACCCGACATATCTGTGTTTACTAGTACTCTCACAGGCGATGCCATAACTAGTGCACATTATGAGCATCCCGTGAATGTCTGGCAGGAATTCAACATTCCAAATTTGGGTCAATACGCAAGACTGTACATGGACACCGACGTGCGCTTATTGCCGGATTTTTTTGAAAAGTTCGGGAGTGTATGCATCGCCATGTAGTCTCTGGAGCCTGACTTATTACACGGCACCTGGGTTGTCCTGGGACACAATGCTCAAGAAAACGAGGCGCATTATCGAATTTTTGACTGATGCCGCTATGCTTCTTTTCTTTAAGTGCAGGATCCATGGAGGACTTTGCCAGTGTGTCCATAGACACGCCAAGGCAAATAAGCCATGTATGGGTGTGGGTTCAACGCATGCCTCTGTTCGAGTTATATTCTATATTTGGATCTGAATAACATATACTGGTACGCCATTATGTAGCCACTGCTCGTTGGTGGGTTTCAGTGGGTGCCTGAACACGAAGTGGAAGGATAAGGTAGAAAAATATTATGTCTGGTGGCTGATTCTGATGTGGCGTATGTGGTTGAAGGAGTATACTGAACTAAAACGCGAAAAAAGGGTGGGTGCAGAAAGATTTTTGTAACTTGATGAATAATTCCATACAGAAGGTACGAAATGAAAGACCTATTTTGATTAGGACCAAATGGGGTGAATCTTGGAGTGTAAGAAGCTGCATCGCCAGACCGAATTTCAAATAAGTCACTATTTTCAATGAGAACTTTGTTGCTTTGGAGATGTCGAAGATTTCAGTAGAGTTCACGAAACCAAACCATTTGGGTATGTGTATCCAGGACATCTCGAAACTTCACATGTAAAGTTTCCAATATGAATTTGCTAAAACTCATTTTTTGGAGCCAAAATTACTTTAAATGGGTACAGATAGCTTCATCTATTGGGTGAAGAACTGCGACCCACATGAAGGTTTCACCAGGTGTAACGGTAATGAATTCGACACATCGGAATACACAGGTGGTAATCCTTACGGTATTGTTCCTCAGATGAAGATTGTCAGGTTAATGAAAGATGAGGTGGACGGGTTGCCAGTTGTGGGTCTAAGATCCAAAATGTATGCATATCGAACAATAATGGAGCCACCCACAAGGATGCTAAGGGTGTGTGACGTTCGGCATCACGTTTACTCACGTTCGAAGATTACTTGTAGTGCGTCTACAGTGGAGCTCGCGGCGCCTCGCCGCAACCACCGCATGTGGCACAGCAAAATAGTATTCAATCGCGAGCTCACGAGATGTGCAATGTGCTGCAATCTGAAGTTGATTTGTTACTTCATGACAATAAGAGAGCCATTTGTGATGGCAGGACCGAAACCCTCCCGTACTCATTCTACTTACTTGAAGTGTGAGAAGAGTGAGGGACTCCGACAGTATATACACTCCTGGAAATGGAAAAAAGAATACATTGACACCGGTGTGTCAGACCCACCATACTTGCTCCGGACACTGCGAGAGGGCTGTACAAGCAATGATCACACGCACGGCACAGCGGACACACCAGGAACCGCGGTGTTGGCCGTCGAATGGCGCTAGCTGCGCAGCATTTGTGCACCGCCGCCGTCAGTGTCAGCCAGTTTGCCGTGGCATATGGAGCTCCATCGCAGTCTTTAACACTGGTAGCATGCCGCGACAGCGTGGACGTGAACCGTATGCGCAGTTGACGGACATTGAGCGAGGGCGTATAGTGGGCATGCGGGAGGCCGGGTGGACATACCGCCGAATTGCTCAACACGTGGGGCGTGAGGTCTCCACAGTACATCGATGTTGTCGCCAGTGGTCGGCGGAAGGTGCACGTGCCCGTCGACCTGGGACCGGACCGCAGCGACGCACGGATGCACGCCAAGACCGTAGGATCCTACGCAGTGCCGGAGGGGACCGCACTGCCACTTCCCAGCAAATTAGGGACACTGTTGCTCCTGGGGTATAGGCGAGGACCATTCGCAACCGTCTCCATGAAGCTGGGCTACGGTCCCGCACACCGTTAGGCCTTCTTCCGCTCACGCCCCAACATCGTGCAGCCCGCCTCCAGTGGTTTCGCGACAGGCGTGAATGGAGGGACGAATGGAGACGTGTCGTCTTCAGCGATGAGGGTCGCTTCTGCCTTGGTGCCAATGATGGTCGTATGCGTGTTTGGCGCCGTGCAGGTGAGCGCCACAATCAGGACTGCATACGACCGAGGCACACAGGGCCAACACCCGGCATCATGGTGTGGGGAGCGATCACCTACACTGGCCATACACCTCTGGTGATCGTCGAGGGGACACTGAATAGTGCACGGTACATCGAAACCGTCATCGAACCCATCGTTCTACCATTCCTAGACCGGCAAGGGAACTTGCTGTTCCAACAGGACAATGCACGTCCGCATGTATCCCGTGCCACCCAACGTGCTCTAGAAGGTGTAAGTCAACTACCATGGCCAGAAAGATCTCCGGATCTGTCCCCCATTGAGCATGTTTGGGACTGTATGAAGCGTCGTCTCACGAGGGCTGCACGTCCAGCACGAACGCTGGTCCAACTGAGGCGCCAGGTGGAAATGACATGGCAAGCCGTTCCACAGGACTACATCTTGCATCTCTATGATCGTCTCCATGGGAGAATAGCAGCCTGCAATGCTACGAAAGGTGGATATACACTGTACTAGTGCCGACATTGTGCATGCTCTGTTGCCTGTGTCTATGTGCCTGTGGTTCTGTCAGTGTGATCATGTGATGTATCTGACCCCAGGAATGTGTCAATAAAGTTTCCCCTTCCTGGGACAATGAATTCACGGTGTTCTTATTTCAATTTCCAGGAGTGTATATGATAAAAAATTGAACCCAAATCATAAAGAAAAACAAAAAATTGTGAATGAAGGAAAAAAAATAGTTTACCGTCTTTCTCGCTTTTGCAGTTCATGTGCATGTGTGATTGTATGGGTGCACGTGTAAGTAACTAGTTGTTAAGTTTCACCTGTGGCTAACTGTCCAAGTCGTGTTAGTTTTAAGTGTGAGTTCCACCCAGTTTATTTTAATGCAGCTGTTTGGGATGAAAACTTTAGAACTATCCGATTCATTGCATTATTAAATTATTTTCAGCTGAATGTTTACAGCGAACCAGTTCAAAGTATAAATTAAATCTTCAGTTTTGGTGGAATTTCACTAGAAGAAGTGTTAGTGTAAGAGGAACTATACCTCCGCAATAGTTTAAAACATTATGGCAATATAAAGTAAAGAATTTTTTCAATCAGTAGTATTATTTTTTTAAACCAAGAACTGCAAATAAAAAAGTTCAAACAGTAACAAGATTTGTGTATTTAAAAGTAGTATTACCTCGTGTATTGTAAAAACAACAAGATTTGTGGATGTAAAGCTGTATTACTGAGAGTGTTTATATCTCAATAAAAATTGTTATTCGTTGCCATACGTCTTTGTTGTTATTTCACAAATCCCTAACTTTACAAATGCATATGAAGGCTGTGCAAGACGCATGTATAGGTGTTTGGGGAACAGGTGGTGCGTGATCGCGTCTGTTTCCAAAGACAAATTATATCTCCTGTGCTCGAACAAAGTCACAGACATAGAATCTGGGCAAAGCTACGTACTGTCTAATTAAGAACTACGTAGAAAGAAAGGAAAACACAGGAAGTGAGGTAAAACATTCATTTGTTTTCATTAACACAATTTAAAAGTAATTTTAAATTTTCAAAAGCAAACACAGATATATTTTCACACATCTTCTTCCTCTTGAGGTTATGGATAGCAGTACACCCGTATAATTTCAGGCCTTGAATAGATGCAAACTTGAAGGTTGGATGCATCCATGTGAACTTCCCCTCGGCTTTGACGAGGATGATTGTCTCAGGATCATCGAATATTTGAAGTGAAATCATCATTTCTTTATAAGGTGTATCATGAACGTCCCAATGGAGTCCATGGGAGAAATGTTTAAGCCACTTGTGACTCTCAGTGTTTCAGCACAGTTCACATCTTGGAAAGGCCTGTGTCCAAATGGTTCAAATGGCTCTGAGCACTATGGGACTCAACTGCTGAGGTCATAAGTCCCCTAGAACTTAGAACTACTTAAACCTAACTAACCTAAGGACAACACACACATCCATGCCCGAGGCAGCATTCGAACCTGCGACCGTATCGGTCGTTCGGTTCCAGACTGCAGCGCCAGAACCGCTCGGCCACCAGCGGCCGGCGAAAGGCCTCTGTAATGCAGTGTTGCTATGAGTGCAACATTTTTAAATATGAATTGTCTATATTCATCATCATAGAAACATTGTATGTTAGCAACGACGTTCACACTGCAACTTGTCACTGTGTAATGCTCTGGGTATGCCCCATCACTTGGTCATTTATACAGCATGCTGCACGACACTAGTAAGCTGGCGTTAGTACTATCATGGAGAAAGGGAGCATACGCTGCAGTGTGTTGTGTGAAATTCGAAAAGGATTCAAATTCGATTCGTATATCTATTGGTCCTGATATAATTGTCTCATTCTACTTACTACAGTGTATCATGATGACGCCAGCTCCTTGAATTTCCGTGGAGTGGGTAGGCATCCTCTTCAACACCTTCATAGTAAGAAACACTGAACCTTGTATATGTGTCAAGTGCTAGTCTGTTTGCATTCTGGTCCCACTGTAGCAGTAAACTGTCACACGGATAGAATTTGAAGTTCAAGTAGACTCTGGCATTAGCTAAATTACAATTGAGAAATATGGTGGAATCATTCGCTAAATTTCCCATTCTGCTGGTATGGAATGAAAATATGATCAATCTTTGTGTTTCCAGCTGCACTGAGGTTTTAATAGCTCATGTTTGTCTGCTGGCTGTCGGTAGCACCAGGTACTCAAAAACCTCCCATGAGCGGAAAGTTAATGGCAGATGTATTCAGAACTTTTAAAAGCTTCAAACGCACCTCTTGTGCCATAGTGATGTGTGGCATTTTCCATATAATTTTATTGATGATCATCTGATTCTCCTCATGAGCTCTGATCCATGCTGCGTCTCACGTTGGTGCTGTTTGTAGGTTTCCGCCCTCTGTTGGAACCAGACCGTATCGTTTAGTTGACATGGTTGCGGTTGTTTGTCTTCTTCTCGTGTTGACTGGCGCCACTTGGTTTCGCAAGCGTTGCCTGTCCACTAGTGGCAGTACCGGCGGTTATCGATATGTAGTAACTGTGGCCCTATCTTTGGGGCGACGTCGTTGTTCTTCCGGACGTGGCCGGTGTGCAGTTCGGTTGGGGACTCAGGAGGAGCGAGGTTCGCGCAGTGCGCAAACACGCCAGGACCGCGGGCGGCGCGAATGGACTGTCGGATCGAAGGCCCGTGGTCACGAGGGTGCACGACCTCGTCGTAAACCGGATCCTGCAAGCTTTAAGTTGAGTGCTTATGGATTCAAGTAGAGAAACCTCCACCACTGTGAGATCTTGCAGTTCTCCAGTGAGTTATGTTCGCGTTGCTGCTTGTAGTGTTGCCGAGACGAAGAGCAGCGAGTGGAGTGCTTGGGAAGGCGGATCTGATTAGCTTCCGGGACTTCTAATTACTATTTATTACGTTCAATTTGTTACCATTTGTTATGTTCAACGAGCGGTATTTTTTCTGCCTAGTGGCCGCTAACGTTCCGGTTACCTGCCCTGGGGGGGTTAGAGTATGTAACAGCAGTGTATATTTCCACGTCTTGACGCTGCCGTCCGGTGAGGCGTGTAGTTTTCACTGATTTCCTGATTGTAGGTTGGTTGGCTATTCTTTTACTCTGGTGGTAGTGATTCCTTTTTCGTTCCGGTCACTCTAAGCACAGTATTTTGTGGACAGAGTCCAAACCGCCGGTTGCGGCTTCGGCGTATTTTTGAATCTTCGCATTTGGTTTATTGGACGTCAGGTAGCCTCAGCAAGATTATCATTAGTCATTCGTTAGACTGCCTCTAGCCTGAGTTACCATTTTGTAAAGTGAATGCTGCCTATCTCATCGCTCGCGAAATTGTTTTTCCAGACCTACTCAGAGGTCGATTTCTGGTGCACCGTCTGTGACGATCTTGTGTGTTATTATTGTATTTGCAGTTTTATTGCATGTTTTTTTATATAATTGCCATTCTTTGCGTTACAGCGTGTTTAAATTATTGTGCTACCAAGTTTACCATCATTTTGTCTCACCAGTTCTTCGATCCGTTGCTTGTCCTTTTAAATTATCCTTTCCTGTTTTATTTGCCCTTTTACTGTATATTTTATTAAATGTTTTATATAACTGCCTTTTTTTGGCGTTACAGCAGGTTTAAATGGTTGTACTACCACGTTTATCATCATATTGTCTCACCCGTTTGGTGATCAGTTATCTGTATTCTCAAATTAACCTATGATTTTGCATTGGTGTTTTACAGTACGTTGTAAACCTTTTTTAATAATTGCCGTTCTTGGCGTTAAAGGCCTTCAGCCGTGACTGTGGTAACTTGCCTTAAAATTCAAATTGGGATCACATTGACTTATTTTTAAAACGTTATTTGCTGTGTCTGCTTTTGACGCTCATTTGGTAAATTGTAACGCACTGAAAGCACTGTCAATTACATAGTTGTTTATTCCTTCATTAATAACGTGTGACATTTTATTTATTGCTGAGTCTGGAATTACCGTTATAAAATAAACGTGAGAAACTGCAAAAAGGAACCAACAGTAACAGATTAGACCCCATCCACAATCGCAACCGAATCCTGCCTTCCTTGACTTCCAGGTTACAAGCTTCTTCAACATATGGTGTTGCTATCCGTTGCGTTCCGTACCAGAATAAACTGTGTAGCATTCATAATAATTCGCTGCATGTCCACAAAGTACCCCATAAGTCTTTTTAGAGGTATGCATGCAGTAAATCGGCAGTACTCTTTTGTTGTTCTGTCCACAGGCTCGTCTATGAACCATCCTGCATTTTGTAACCCATTCAAATCAGTGGGTGATGATGAGACATATGTTTCAAGGATTGCTGCTATGCCAACATTATGCGTAAGATCGGTCCCTACCCCATTACGTACATAACGTATGTCCTGGAAGAGGAATGCCAAAGCATTACGTGTAAGAATAACTTCCATCCGTTTTCTTAAAGGATCAATCCAAATATATGAACTCCTTGCATGAAACAGTTAAAGTGTCTTGGTGCTGGATGACAATCCTAATTTCATCGTTCTTGTTAAATGTCGTTGAAGCATATGGTTTACGCGAGAATTATTCCTGGCTTTTGATTCTCTCGTACTTCACTGGGTGAGATATACTGACGAAGATAAAGCCGTAGTTCGCATGTGTTATCACCTTGCTGTTCTGCCGTGAAGTGTGCTCTGGTTTTGTACCTTACTCCCATCTTGTCTTAGATTTAGTCGTACAATGATTTCCTCACCACGGAAGTCAAAAAGCTAGTTATTCTGATCCACAATACGGACCTCTAGATGGTCCAATGTCTGAACTGTCACTGGAAGGTATCTAGCGTTGGTATTAGTGCCAACAATCTTATACCTTGTTCCAACTGGTGGGAAGAATTCGTAAATTGAATGAACCAATCTATCGTTGAGATGCGAGTTCGTTGCACTGTTACACGGATTGTACTGAAAGAGAGATTATCCACTGCGTGATCAGATTTGTAAAATTTATTGAGGAAGCCTGTCCCTTTGTGAAACCCAGTGGTGCGCCTACTGAACCTTTCTGTTTAAAGTCAATCCATGCATTCGCTGTCGTTATTTCAGATTTCAGTGTACTGATGTTTACTAAGAGCTCAATCCCTGTTCCAGACTGTTTTAAAACTTGATTTAAATCTTCCATATCGTATGCACCAGGTTCAATTTCCACAATTTTGTTTTTACCATTAAATTCCAGATGCAGTTTATTGTTAGCCTCTGTGATGTTTGAGATTGTGTTGTATGTCTCCAGTTCAATCAGCGTGATGCTCCAAACTCCAACGCTTAAATTAATTGCTGGGAAGTAATTCGCACGTAGTACAGACGATCGTTCTTTTAATGTCAGAGTGTACGACAATGCATCTAAACATCGACTGTTGCTTAATACCCGTCCTTATATATCATTCGCATTCAGGAACACGGTGCACAGATGACCAGACAGGAAGGTGTTAAAGTCTTCGCACCATCGAAAATTGTAGAAAACATTTCTTCCTAATGTGAAGTACCATTGCAATTCTTCTGTGGGCTGCAGGTCGCCGAATGAGTCGGAATAGTAAACGTTATTTGTATTTCTTTTTTAACATATGCTACCCATTGAGTTCCAGGTCATCCTGCTACATCCAGATTCGCAGTTCCGCATTCTCCTTTTTCACACAGTCTTTCGTAATGTATTCCGCACAAATACACCTCGCAACCTCGGAAAGTTGAATTTCTTCGTAATGAACATACGCAGATCTGTATTTCTAAGGGCTCTGTCTGGTATAACTGCTAAGGGACATTTTTTGCTTATGAAGAGACCTAGTCCTCTCTGTACGGTTTTAAATATAGCCCCTTTCCGATGGCTGCTGCTTCCATCATGCAGTTATGTCTTCGAGCCTCCTGCAGTTGCTCTTGAGAGTTTTGTACATTCTTGACTTTCCTGTCAATAGCCGTAACTTAACAGCTAATGCATCCAAGTTGCTTACAAGAATAATATACAGAAGAATGAAAAAGAAAACTGAGAGAGTGCTAAATGACTATCAGTTTGGCCTTAGGGAATGTAAAGCAGCCAGAGAGGAAGTTCTGATCTTGTTTTTGATGATGGAAGCAAGACTAAAGAATCTGTCGACCTGGAAAAATGCGTTCGACGGTGTAAAATGGTGTAAGATGTCCGAAATTCTGAGAAAAATAGGGGTATTTTAGAGGGAGAGACGGGTAATGTACAACATGTACAAGAGCCAGGAGGAAATAATAAGAGTAGACGACCAAGAACTAAGTGTCGGATTAAAAAAAAGGATGTATGTCAGAGGTGCAGTCTTTCGCACCTAACGTTCAATCTGTATCCGAAGAAGCAATGAGGGAAATAACAGAAAGAGTCAGGAGTGGAATTAAGAATCAAGGTAAAATGATATCAATGATACGATTCATTGATGACATTGCTATCCTGAGTGAAAGTGAAGAGGAATGGAATGAACAGTTTAATGAGTGCATTATATGGACTGAGAGTAAATGGAACAAAGACGAAAATAATGAAAAGTAGCTGAACTGTATACAACAAACCTAACATCAAGAATAATGGTCACGAAGTAGATGACTTTAAGGAATTCTACTACCTAGGCACAAAAATATCCAATGACGGACGGAGCAAGAAGCGCATCAAAAACAGATTAGCACTGGCAAAAGGGGCATTCCTACCAAAGAGAACTCTACTAGTACTAAACATAAGCCTTGATTTGAGGAAGAACTTACTAAGTATGCACGTTTCGAACACAGCATTGTTACGATGTGAAACATGGACTGTTGGAAAACCAGAACAGAAGAGAATCGAAGCATTTGACGTCTGATGCTACAGACAACTACTGCAAATTAGTGGACTGATAAGGTAAGGAATGAGATGGTGCTGCGCAGAATCAGAGAGAAAAGGAATATGTGGAAAACACTGCCAAGGAAAAGGGACAGGATGATAGGGCATCTGTTAAGACATCAGGATAAGACTTCCATGGTACTATAGAAGGTGTAGAGGACAAAAAGAGATTGGAATACATCTAGCAAATAATTGAGGACGTAGGTTGCAAGTGCTACTCTGAGATGAAGAGGTTCTAGAGGAGAGAAATTCGTTGTAGGCCGCATCATACCAATCAGAAGAATGATGATTAAAAGATTGGCAGAAACTCGAGAATGTGAGGGGATGTTCAGTAAGGAACTTAAGCTGTGATAAGACAGATGAAAAGAAACACAGAAACATTAGATGATAAAGGAAGGTTTACTAGTACTGTAATACAATGCAGTTTGTCTTGTTACTGTCCAGAAATGTGACAAAATCCAGACGAAGATAAAGATAGAAGGAAATCTATACGGGCAATGCATTTCCATCACTCACTAGTCACGGCAGTCGTAGTGTGTATTCTCGTAGTGTAAACGGCCGGTGTAAATAATAGTGGGTAAACAACAGGAGACAATAATCACCCTCGATTATCAGTAGAAGTGTTAAGTCAGTTCTGGTGTTCTAGCAGTTGTAGGTGTGGGTTGAGGCACTAAAAATCAAAAAGTAAAAACATGAAATATAAGCCGTAATGCGCGTTCCTGCAAACCCAGAGGTCCAGCGATCCATTCGTGGCCAGACAACGGAAATTTTGTCTGCCTTTAAGCTAGTCGTCACCTCCAAATGACATGAAGAGTCGCTAGGAAAGACATGTGGTTCTGATTCCACGTTCAAGTGGAGGTCGCTTTTCCACAGTTGGATAAGTTGGGTGGATTAGGGACCCACAAGTCGCCTAAGTGGCGTTCAATTGAAAGACTTGCAGTCAGGCACTAAGCCCCACGAGTTTACCATTATTTGAAGAGCTGAAGGAAAAATTAAACCAGTTTCAGCGATTAATCTGATGTTTTTCTCCTGAAGTCGAAAACTTCATGTTAAAACCAGATCACTGCCTCCAAAACTATTGCTTGCCGATATTAAAATTCATTTTGATCGATAAAATGCTGAGTCAGAATTTAACGAAGGTAACTTTGCAAAATACAAAGTTCCCAAAATGCTAGTAATCACCGACTACACGCTCATGATTACTAAGACGATGGCTTAGAAATGGCTAAGAAATGTAGACTATTGTCTTAGAACCTCAGAGAAGAAAGCATCACAAATCATAAGATGCGATTTGTGAAACCTTCAGGACATATACTGATAGAAAAATAATGGTTCAAATGGCTCTGAACACTATGGTACTTAACATCTGTGGTCATCAGTACCCTAGAACGTAGAACTACTTAAACCTAACTAACCTAAGGACATCACACACATCCATGCCAAGGCAGGATTCGAACCTGCGACCATATCGGTCACGCGGTTCCATTCTGAAGCACCTAGAATCGCACGGCCACACCGATAGAAAAAAATCACAAAAAATTAATGTACAGTAAATAAGTTTCGTAAATACTTTTTTCTAGGCAGAATGTTTAAGTGATTAATATTGAAAGGTCATAGGTTAATGTAAACGAGAGATAAGCCTTTGGAAATTATTAATAATCGATATAACGGCAGAATGTTGAATGCAAGCACGCAAACGTGCATGCATTGTGTGGTGCAATTTGTGGGACGTAGTTCCATGCCTGTTGCACTTGGTCGGTCAATACGGGACGATTAATGTTGGTTGTGAATGACGCTAGATTTGTCGTCTGATGATGTCCCACATGTACTCGACTGGTGATCAAGCAGGCCAACGCAACACATGGACGTTTTGCAGAGCATGTTGGGTTACAACAGCGGTATGTGGGCGAGCGTTATTCTGTTGCAAAACCTCCCCTGGAATTCTGTTCATGGATGCAAGCAGAAAAGATGGAATCACCAGGCTGATATGCAAATTTGGAGTCTGGGTAGGTGGGATAACGACGAGAGTGTTGATGCTGTCGCATGAAATAGCTCGCCAGACTGTAACTCCAGATGTAGGTCCAATGTGTGTATCATGCAGACATGTTGGGTGCGGGCACTCAATTGGCTTCTTTCTAACCAACACACAGCCTTCACTGGCACTGAAACAGAACCAGCTTTCACTGGAAAACATGACAGACCTCCAACCTGCCAAATAATGAGCTCTCGTTTGACACCGGTGGAGTTGCAAGTAGCGGTGGTTTGGGGTCAGTGGAAAGCAGGTACAGCTCGTCTACCTAGGAGGTTTCCTTGACGTCATCGATCTGTGACAGTTTGTTGTGTCACTGTAGTCTCACCATGTGGTATGCATACTGGAAGACCTTCAGTACACACACCATCAGATTATTTGACTTGTCGCTCTAAAGAAGTATGCGAGTATCAGCAATATGTCTCGTGGTCTTATCGTGGCGTGTTTATCTTCTGCCGTTAGGTCAGACAATAGAAGTGCCACGTGCACGCTTAGAGTAGCAGATTGACGGTGACCAACTTTAAACAAAACTTCATTAATTTACACACATATTTATTAAAATAATAACAAGCATAAAAATTACGTAGCTCGGTTCTGGATGCTATTTACAATTGACAATCTGAAGTTACTTTGGTATTGGTACGTTAATCTTATTCTCACGTACATCTCTGATATTTGAAAAAAGTGTATATACATTTATCTTCATGGCTATGTACGGGAATATGGTAATCTTATTAGGCGAAGACTGAAACTTGACTATAGACTGGTACAGACAAACGTAGAACTGGTACAGACTGGTGCAGACTAATGCAAACTGGTACAGACAAATGCAGACAACTAATCAGAGGTCTGTACACTCGTTATTATCCCTCGAGCGTTAATGTATCACTGCGCGAGTGTGACCCGCGAGGGGAAAAGGTTCTACATTAGAATCAATCTCATTGGCTGCGTTACATATTAATACGCGGATCAGCGGAAGCAGAATTTGGTCCGTCTCTATGGCGGCGCCATCTCGTAGTGCGGAGACGGACGAGCGCTGCGCCTGCACTGTTGTGCTTAGAGGGGCGCGCTCTAGTGGGAAAGTTGTGTACGTGCTGACTACGCGGATCTATGTACACAACACAGCTGCTTCTCAAAGTGCTGCTGCAGATCAGTATGACGAGCCATAACCATACGCCGAAAATAGTGATCTCCCTCTCGGTTGAGTCACATGGTCATCTGGAGCCCAGACTCTTTGCGACCTTACATTCCCTTCAAGACCGGTGCCAGCAGTCATGTACAAGGCTACATTCCTGCCAAGATATTTTTCAGTATAGCAAAAGGAACATCCAGCTTCTCGTAGTCCTATTACATGACCGCGTTCAAATTCAATGAGGTGTAGATAATGCCATCTTTGTCGCCATAAATGCTTTCTTGACTAACATTAACTCACTACTTCCAATCTCAAAGCTAAATAAGGCTTACGACCGTTACAGCGCGTATTTAAAGCAAATGTAATAATGCTTCTGGCAACGCTGCTAGGGACACTGTTGCACGACTGGCGCGAAATCTGAGTAGACTTCATCTTTCTGATGTAGAAACACACATATCAACTGTCGATTTCATCACAGATCACCTTCCTAGTGCTGCGATTTTTTTTCCGTCAGTGTAGTTGAAGATGAAAACGCAAAATATGGGGAAGAAATATTTTATCTTTAAAGTCAATTTATCTGAAATTTCCATCTTTTTTCAAAACTTATGCGGCAGACTGGAACCTTAAATTTTATGGGCGTATTTACTCAGGAAGAGCACATGAACTGAAGCAGTGCTATGCCGATTACTAATATAATAAAATTTTTACTTTTGGTTAGGGAAATAATTTTTTATAAAAGTTTGTCTACTTAAAAAAATACTGTACCAGGAAAGACGATTATCAAATATTTTTTCGAGAAAGAAGTAATGCATGCGAAAACATCTTGGGACAAAATTGGCTCTCTAGCTAATTAAAAAGGGATAAAAGTAATCGAACGTGGCAGAGGTATTGGTTCCCCACTTCCTCAAGTTCTGGAATCCTGCAGCAAAAGCTTTCAAGGGTGAAGCAATGGCTGCGCCGCCGCCATCGCGGGCGCCGTGTAAAGGACAGCAGGCAGAGGGCCGAGGAAAAGCGGCAGCCGTTGTGAGCGCAGAAGCGCCAACTCGCCGCGACGGCCTCTCAATTAGAGGCGCGAATGAACTTCATTACTATTCATGAAGAGACCTGAACGGCCGACGTCCTATCTCGCGCGGCTGACTGGTGGACCGCAGCCATTAGCAAGTCCTCGTGTTGGTCAGGTGAGGGAACAGCTGGTCCGTCTAAGCAAAAGGGGGAAAGGTCAGGAGGTATCGCTGCCGTTGTGATGAAATAAACAGGTTGGGCAAACCAGGCTGCTTCCGTCGATCACAGTTCTCATTGCCACAATGCACTGATACGTCATGTTATTTACGTAATTTTATTCAGATCACCTCCTAGATGTGACGCATCCACAGGCGTGATGTTGGCGGCAAATATAAATTCAATAGCAGGATGTGTAAGAAGCCCACTCGATGCAGGTATGGCATAAGAGAAGATAAAGGAAGGAACATGTAGAGATGACAATATTTCTCCAATAAAGAAGTTTGCGGACTTTTCACTTCTCGCTTAGCTCCATAACCAAATGTACAATAAATGGACTTACTGCACCATCGAGAATAAATGAGAAACTACGGATTTCGACGAGCACCCATTTGAGGTGGAAGTCGATTACGGGTATGAGCTAAAACACCAGATATGCTAAGGTGGAGTTGACCACTGTCTTATGTTGCATCACTACATATGTGGGAAGAGAGCCAAGGCTAAGGAATTTAGTTTGCATCCATCCAAACGACAGTTCATCTACCAAAAGAACCTAATCTTCCTTAATGTACTAAAGCAATAGTGCTGCAGGTTCGTGACGAGTTGTCTTCTCATTAAATCAAGGTCATGTTGTTCCACAAGCAATATTAATTCACAATTAAGTTTACGTTCAACCACACGTAATAAATGATTTCATGGGAAACGATACGAATATCATAAAATAGCCAGAAGTGAAATATAGGACGAATATGGTAAATACTTAGTAAAAGTTTTGGATTCTTAATTTCCAGAATCTGATGTCAGTAGAACATCAGGTATGGTTCTGATCATTGCTCACTATATAACTGCAACGAAATAAGCCTCATTCTGCAAGAAGTGATGCACTGTCTATTCACTTCAGTCTACTTTCAGTGATAATTCACCGTCACCAGCGCTATGTTTAATGTTGTATTTTTTATTTTTCTAACGCTAATACTTTGAAAACCTTTTCTTCTCCTATAGATTGTCATGAGTTGACTACTATTTATTACGGGACTTCTCTGGAAGCACCTTGTGCGTATAAGCGCTTCTAAAGAGTCCCATAGCTGAGTGCCTGTCTTTTAATCGCCTTTCTGTTCCTGAGAATGTTGTTAACTACTGTCAGTCACGAAAGTGAGATCTATCAGCAGCTGATGCAAATCAATACTGTAAGATGCCAGCATACCCACAGTGAAGTTCACACACTGAGATCATAATCTATCATGGTTCTCTGGCTATCCATAATTATTCATGCTGTATTTTCCAGGTGTCATCAAAGCCACATCAGAGCCTTCATAAATCTTTGAGATAACACTAGCGAAGACTCATAATGAATATTGACTTAATTGATTAGCATTTTCCGAGGGCAACATTCATTATGACTGGTGGAAATTATAAGGCGTTCGCTTAGAATTATGATCCAGTGCGTCCATTCAGTAAGTCGCAAGGTGTCGCTTTCGATCAAAATACACTGCATGACGAAAACGTGAAGCATCCAGAAACACAGGTGGATGTCAATGCAACATTGTTGACGTACACAGCTTCAGCAGATATATCAATTGTTAGTGCTGCAATTCTCTGTGACAGGTACAACAGCCGCCAGACTGCATTAGTGTTGCCCATGTTTAGTGTTATTACCAGCCCAGTGTGATGCACACTGAAGAGTCGAAAAAGCTGATACACCTGCCTAATATCGTTTAGGGCTCCCCCAGCACTCAAAGTCAGCAACACAACATGCCATGGACTTGATTCATGTCTGAAGTATTGCTGGAGGGAACTGACACCAAGAATCCTACAGCGCTGTCCATAAATCCGTATGAGTACGAGAGTGCGGCGATCTCTTCTGAAAACCACGTCGTAAGGCACACCAGATATGTTCAATAATGTTCGTGTCTGGGGAGTTTGGTGGCCAGCGGAATTTTTTAAACTCAGAAGAGTTTTCCTGGGGCCATTCTGCAGCAGTTCTGGACGTGTGAGGTGTCGCATTGTCTTGCTGGAAATGACCAAGTGAGTCGGAATGCACAGTGGATGCACAATGAACATGAATGGCTGCAGCTGATCAGACAGGATACTTACGTACGTGTCACCTATCAGAGTCGTATGTAGCCGTATGAGAGGTCCCATATCACTCCACCTGCACACGTTCCACGCCATTATAGACCCTCGATCAGCTTGAAAAGTCCTCTCCTGACATGCACAGTCGATTCTTGAGGTTATCTCCATACCCGTACACGTCCATCAGCTCGCTACAATTTGAAGCGAGAGTCGTCCGACCAGCCAATATGTTTCCAGTTAACAACAGTTCAATGTCGGTGTTGACGGGCCTAGGCCAGATGTAAAGCTTTGTGTGGTGCAGTCATCACGAGTGCACGAGAGGGCCTTCGGCTCCGAAAGCTCACATCGATGATGTTTCGTTGAATGGTTCGCACGCTGACACTTGTTGATGGCCAAGCATTGAAATTTGCAGCTATCTGGGAAAGGTTGCACTTCTGTCACGTCAAACGATTCTCTTCAGTCGTCGTTGGTCCCATTCTTGCAGGACCTTTTTCCTGCTTCGGCGATGTCGGAGATTTGATGTTTTACCGGAATCTTGATATTCACGGTACACATATGAAGTGGTCGTACTGCAAAATTCCCACATAATCGCTACCTTGGAGGTTCTATGTCCCATCGCTCGTGAATCGAGTGTAACACCACGTTCAAACTCACTTAAATCTGGATAACGTGCCATGTAGCAACAGTAATCGATCTAACAACAGTGGCAGACACCTGTTGTCTATGTAGGCGTTTCCAAGCGCAACCTTTATTATGCCTGTTTACATGTCTCTGCATTTGAAAAGGCATGCCTATACCAGTTTCTTCGGCGCTTCAGTGTATAAGGGACGTGAATAGCGCCATAAGTTCAGTGTCAACTGGAAAGGACTCAGAGAGATCTCGTAAGAGCCCTATAGATGCGGCGTCCTATGTGGGTGTAGGGTAAATGAGTGGAGGTGTTGACATTTTATGCAACAAGGCGCTAGTAAGGTATCGTTCAGGCCACAGTTATTCATTTGCGAGTGTTTTACAAACTCTCTTTTTCGCAGTGCGGCCACTCAGTACCCCTGCTGTGCCCATGTTGAACAGAGGTGCAGGGTAGCGCTTCAGCTTGCTGGCACAGCCCCTGTTGTAGTCTGAGGTCAACGCCGCAGCCCGTAGCAGGAGGGTGCGGCGGCCGGGCACTTCTCTGTAGCCTGGTGTGCCTGTGGACGTCTGTCGGAGCCTCACTACTCTCGCTGAGCGCAGCTGCGCTTAGGCTCGAGTAGCCAATTACGACAGCTGGCCTTACGCCGGTATCAATGATGCAGATAGGGTTGCCACACTCTGAAAGCGAGTGGGAGGAAGGCGAGGGTTTTGTAGCAGTCAATGACGTGATGCCCCCATACTGGTGACCGAATATGTTCTCGCTTTTCGAGCCTGTCTCCGTTCTTGGGTGGCCTAATGTTTAGAGTCAGAGCTTCTGAGAGTTCTTTATCCAACGTTTGCAGCCTCAAAGGTGTTCTTGTGTCGCTCCTAAGTTTAGTTACTACATGTAGCCCCGTTGACAGAATAGCATTGTACCTGACCTTCACTCTTCCCGAGATGGTGAATAAGGTGTCCCTGACGTTCTCTCCCTCCCACAATCTGAGTTAATGAGCTCCCTGCCTCTTTGTACTTTGGCTCTTCTAAGTGTTGACATTGGTTATGCTATCGTTACGTACTCTATGGGCGAACTCCACTAGGCGACGTCAAGGTTTTAATGGACCACGTCAGATGATCGCCACATTGTGTACCACACACAAAGTGGAAACAGCTAATGGACACCCTGCAACAATCTGCGTCATCCGACACCATTTATCAGAGTTAATGGCAGCCAGACTAGGGAATTAATTCCAGATACATAGACTGACGTTAACACTACAACACAAATGGTTGCATCTGGTGCGGTCCCATGATCGGAAAGCATGGACTGCTGATAGATGGCGTCGCATTGTGTTTAGCGATGAACAGAAGGTCTGCACTTCTTTGGATGACTACAGTCGGCGAATATTGGGGCCACATGGGGAGAAGTCCTAGTGTTCCAATGTTTTGGATAGGCACAACGGTGTTGTGTCTTTAGATTTATCCTTTCCCAACACAAAGCCTAAATTAGCCGCTCCTTCCAGTGCGGCATCCAGCACAACTTCTCCCCTGACGACTAACACATACGCCGTTGCGCCAACTGAGGTCAAGGCCACGCGGCCAACTATAGGGCCCCTGCGACGTATACAAAGAGGCGCAGAGGCGCAGAGGCGCAAAACCCAAAAAGTGAAGCCACCCAACACTACAACACGTCCAAGGCCAGCACCAAACCCTGTTAGGGACTGAGTATCGTTCACCATGGCTACACGCCCTGGAGGAGCGACGCGGGCCACGAAACCTCCGCACTCAGCACATGGACTTAACACAACCATTGCGACAACAACACAACTGTCTCAGCCAACACAAAATACCACAAGCATACCGGTACCAACACCAGTTCCTCAAAACAACACGACCCCACCCCATGAGGCCATAGCCTGCGAATCCACACACAGCACAAAGGAAGACACACCCACACAAGGATCCCCAGAACCAAAAACCCAGAAAAGTGTAGGCGACCACAACAAAACAGGAGTGGGATCACACATATACCACAACAAACTACCCAGCAAGAACAGAATACTGAAACACAAGCACACAATCAGCAAGCCAGTGATACCAGTGCACACACTACTCCACCCCTCACCACAACTGGAACACAGGCACCACAGAATGCACCACACAGCAGCAACACAATCGCCAGCCCACACATAACTTCAACAGCCGCACCAGCGGCCGCTAACACTACAATTGAGCCACAGGCCGACACACACAACACCAACATAACCTGGGCAGTACTGGGCTGCCATACAAACAGCACTCGCAGCATTGTTCACACCTCTTCATGGATAGCACGCCACACACAGCCCCCCCATCGCAAAGAACCAGACACTGACACAGATCCTGTTCTGGAATGCAGACGGGAACAACAACGATAGGACGGATTTTGCCGCGTTCATGGAGCTTAAGGGTATCCTTAACGCACTTCTGAGCGAAACAGATAAAAGCATGCAACCACCTAAACTTCACCAGCTACTGCGTCTATCGTACCGACCGACTGGACGGCTCTGGTCGTGGTGGAACAACCATCATCATACACAAAGACGTAGAACTCACAAACGTTGTGATCCCTGAACTTGAAAAACTAGAGGCAACCGCCATCAGGGTCGTGTTTAACGGAGCCTACACCACACTGGTGTCAGTATACAACACACCTAAAAACATCAAAGCACGTCACATCAGCACAATACTCAACATATCACCGCGCGTAATCGCCGCTGGAGATCTTAACGCAAAACACCGTGACTAGAACTCACGTATACGAAAATCCAATGGCAAGAAACTATACGAACACGCACTAGGAAGAAAGTACATCACACTAAGGCAGACCAAACAGACGCACATTCTCTTCCGTAGGGGTAACAGACCAGACGTGTTAGACATGGCCCTCATCAAGGGCATAACAACGACACTCAACGTTGGCGTCGAAAACGATCTACCCTCAGATCACCAACCCGTTTTACTGTACATTGCTGAAACACTGCAGCACATGGATCAAAGCAGGATGTTAGACTACAGGAGCGCGAATTGGACTTTGTTCAAGAAAACGCTTGACAGTCGCATCCCACCCACCGACGCGATCAGCGAGACAGCTTAAATTGATGAGACAGTTTAAACCCTCACCAGCGCCGTCCAAGACGCAATAGCTGACACCATACCAATCCGCACACCTCAACAACACAGTGCTGCCCTGCCCCAGGAGATCCTGGGTCTTATCTCAATGAGGAACCGCCTCAGGCGACATTGGCAGCGTACCAGGCGCCAGCACTTCAGACAGCACATGAACAGGCTCCAGGGAATAATCCGGGACAAAATACAAACATTTAAGACACAACAGTGGGACCAGAAAGTCGAAAGGCTGGACACCACGTGACGTGGTGTGTGGCACATGGCTCGACACTTCACCAGGGAGAAACTGTACACACCCAAGCTACAAGGGCCCGACGGAGCAGCATATTCTGCGGAAGAAAAAGCGGTTCAAATGGCTGTGAGCACTATGGGACTTAACATCTACGGTCATCAGTCCTCTAGAACTTAGAATTACTTAAGCCTAACTAACGTAAGGACATCACACAACACCCAGTCTTCACGAGGCAGAGAAAATCCCTGACCCCGTCGGGAATCGAACACCGGAACCCGAGCGTTGGAAGCGAGAACGCTACCGCACGACCACGAGCTGCAGACGGAAGAAAAAGCGGAACTGATGGCCCTCACACTCGCAGCGCCATTCACACCGAACCGATCCCTCAGTCCCAGCGTTCATACATGCGACTGACCACGAGGTCACACGCATTCTGGCCCCAACAGCGCGCAACATCATCCGACAGGCTAGTACAGCTGAAGTCAAATGGGCTATCAAGCATACCACCGCTAGGAAGGCCCCTGGTCATGATGGCATTCAAAACCGTGCCCTCCAACAGTGCACGGACAAAGCAGTAGAATACCTCACAAACATCACGAATGCCATACTTAAACACCAAAACTTCCCCGCTTTTTGGAAGACGGCCAAGGTCCTGATGTTCAGGAAGCCGGGGAAAGACGACTCCCTCCCACAAAATTACCGACCATCGGTCTGATGAGCGCGCGCAGCAAGATCGTTGAGCAGGTAATATTAAAACGACTCACTAGGCACTGCATCACAAAAGACACCCTGAGACCTGAGCAATTCGGTTTCAGGAATCATCACTCGACAACACAACTCCTCCGCGTCGTTGAATTCATAACACGTGGATACAACACAAAGAAAGAAACTGGGGCCGTGTTCCTGGACATCGAATCCGGTTTCGATCGTCTATGGCACAACGGCCTCAGTGACGCAGGGTTTCACGACGGGTTCGTACGTCTCATACACTCATAACACACGGACAGGAGCTTCAACACCGACGTACAGGGCAAACAATCGACAGGACATGGTATCCAGGCAGGAGTACCCCAAGGAAGCATCCTAGGGCCCTTACGGTTTACCCTCTACATTAACGACCTCCCAGCTACACACAACGCGGTGGCAATCTACGGGGATCACACTGCCATCTTAGCGCAAGATTGGAAGCCGCCTATCATTAACTCACGACTACAGACTGCACTCACAGCGGCAGAGCCTTGGCTGGTGAAATGGCGTGTTAGAGTAAACGTCGACAAGTGAGAAGCCGTTCTCTTCACCAGAAGACCGAAACTACTGCGCAAACATCAGCACTGCAACTCAATAACACTACATGCACGCCCAATACGTTTCCGCGAGAAGGTCAAATACCTCGGTGTCTGGCTGGACCGGAAAGTACTCCAAGTGGGGGACCACATTCAACACGTGACCAAAAAAGCAAAATCGGGGCTCAAACAACTCTACCCTATGCTTAATAGGCGTAGCACACTGTATTGGAGGGTGTCTATGTCCATGAACATCACACTTATTCGACCCCTGATGACGTACGCAGCCCCTGCCTGGGGATAAGCTGCGCCCACACTCCTGCGCCATCTGTAGCTCATACAGAACAAAGTACTCAGAATCATAAGCAACGCTCCATGCTACACACGCACGGCGGTCCTTCACCGGGAATATCGGCTAGAAACCATGTTGCAGGTATTCCAAAAACTCTCTGTACGACTGTACAATAACACGAGACACTCGCGCAACCCGTATATCCTTTCTCTAGGTAACAACGACCACAACCCTAGATGGAAACACGATAGGCCAAAGACCCTATTGGCTAGGAACTAAACATCTATGGTCCATAGCACGCTAACCCGGCAGTACTGGCGAGCTCCTGCAACACAGCTACTACTGGTAATCCCAGATGTTCGACCCTCCGAAAAACGGGAAATCGCAGGAAAGCCGTACTGTACACAGCACGCAAACCAGCCACACACACCCTGCACTGTGAGCTGATCTATGACCGATCGCCCACTAATGTATGATCACCATGAACTGTTACAGGGACGCAGAAACTGCAGCAAGCCCTGCAACGAGGTTCCACAACGACAAAGGTAACGTTTCACGATACCTCGCACTAATATAACCACACCTCGCAAGCACTGTCGCAGCTACTGCCTTTACTATCTGTCCTATTGTCGCAAAGGATTTTTACATTGACGCTCTGCCCTTGCAACCGCTACCCTTCGATCGCTTTCGTCCACTTTCTATGTCCTGATGGACGATGTAAATGAGTAATCTTACCCAGACGCACGGATAACATCACAGCCCGCATCCTGTGACTCCTGATTCAAAAACTAACATGTTATACGGATGTGACAGTAGAACATTTGGTTTGGTCACCACTTTGGAGTGGGCGTGGAGGGCCCATTCCTTTATTAAAAATCCTCTATTCCATACCTATCTTCTACAAACCATACCATCATCATTCTCCAGTTATCATCATCTCCATATTTGCAACATACCAGGCCCTATGCTTTTCTCAAGATCTTCCCACTTCATGTGAAATATTATCCAGGGAATACTTTTTAAAATATTAGAAAGAAATGACGAATGTAACGATTTTTTCTCACGTGTATTTTATGTTGTTATGAGATTGAAGTACGATTCACCATACCTGTTAACATGACTTATACAGTGATACGAGCAAGTGTACTCGTATGTAGAAGACACACAACTCATAGATACATGATCTAATATGTAACCACCAATTCCATGGCCTCCACGCTCTCAGGACCTCAACACTCTTGACTTTCATTTATGGGGGCATTTGAAAGCTCTTGTCTACGCAACACCGGTACCAAATGTAGAGACTCTTCGTGCTCGTATTGTAGACGGCTGTGATACAATACGTCATTCTCCAGGGCTGCATCAGCGCATTAGGGATTCCATGCGTCGGAGGATGGATGCATGTATGTATCCTCGCTAACGGACATTTTGAACATTTCCTGTAACAAAGTGTGTGAAGTCACACTGGTATGTTCTGCTGCTGTGTATTTCCATTCAATGATTAATGTAATTTGAAGAGAAGTAATAAAATGAGCTCTAACATGGAAAGTAAGCGTTTCTGGACACATATCTTGTCCACCCAAAATAATTCTGGAACAATAACAGCTATTGGGAAACACACCATAACAATATATGACTCAGAATATATATATGACTCAGAACATATCCTACCAACCGATCCCTTCTTCAGGTCAAGTTGTGCCACAAACTTCTATTCTCCCCAATCCTATTCAATGCTTCCTCATTAGTTATGTGATCTATCCATCTAATCTTCAGCATTCTTCTGTAGCACCACATTTCGAAAGCTTCTATTCTCTTCATGTCCAAACTATTTATCGTCCATCTTTCACTTCCATACATGGCTACACTTCATACAAATACTTTCAGAAATGTCTTCCTGACACTTAAATCTATACTCGATGTTAACAAATTTTTCTTCTTCAGAAACGCTTTCCTTGCCATTGCCAGTCTACATTTTATATCATCTCTACTTCGACCATAATCAGTTATATTGCTCCCCAAATAGCAAAACTCCTTTACTACTTTAAGTGTCTCATTTCCTAACCTAATACCCTCAACATCACCCAATTAATTCGACTACATTCCATTACCCTAGTTTTGTTTTTGTTGATGTTCATCTTATATCCACCTTTCAAGACACTGTCATTTCCGTTCAACTGCTCTTCCAAGTCCTTTGCTGTCTCTGACAGAATTACAATGTCATCGGCAAACCTCAACGTTGTTATTTCTTCTCCATGGATTTTAATACCTACTCCGAATTTTTCTTTTGTTTCCTTTACTGCTTGCTCAATATACAGATTGAATAACATCGGGGAGAGCCTACAACCCTGTCTCACTCCTTTCCCAACCACTGCTTCCCTTTCATGTTCCTCGACTCTTATAACTGCCATCTGGTTTCTATACAAATTGTAAATAGCCTTTCGCTCCCTGTATTTTACCTCTGCCACCTTCAGAATTTGAAAGAGGGTATACCAGTCAACATTGTCAAAAGCTTTCTCTAAGTCCACAAATTCTAGAAACGTAGGTTTGCCCTTCCTTAATCTAGCTTCTAAGATAAGTAGTACGGTCAGTATTGCCTCACGTGTTCCAACATTTCTACGGAATCCAAACTGATCTTCCCCGAGGTCGGATTCCACTAGTTTTTCCATTCGTCTGTAAAGAACTCGCGTTAGTATTTTGCAGCTGTGAATTATTAAACTGATAATTCGGTAATTTTCACATCTGTCAACACCTGCATTCTTTGGGATTTGAATTATTATATTATTCTTGAAGTGTGAGGGTATTTCGCCTGTTTCATACATCTTGCTCACCAGACGGTAGAGTTTTGTCAGGACTGGCTATCCCGAGGCCGTCACCAGCTCCAATGGAATGTTGTCTACTCTGGGGCCTTGTTTCGACTCAGGTCTTTCAGTGCTCTGTCAAACTCTTCACACAGTATCATATTTCCCATTTCATCTTCATCTACATCCTCTTCTATTTCCATAATATTGTCCTCAAGTACATTGCCCTGTATAGACCCTCTATATACTCCTTCCACCTTTCTGCTTTCCCTTCTTTGCTTACAACTGGGCTTCCATCTGAGCTCTTGATGTTCATACAAGTGGTTCTCTTACCCCCAAAGGTCTCTTTAATTTTCCTGTAGGCGGTATCTATCTTACCCCTAGTGAGATAAGCCTCGACATCCTTACATTTGTCCTCTAGTCATCCCTGCTTAGCCATTTTGCACTTCCTGTCGATCTCATTTTTGAGACGTCTGTATTCCTTTTTGCCTGCTTCAATTACTGCATTTTTATATTTTCTCCTTTTATCAATTAAATTCAATATTTCTTCTGTTACCCCAGGATTTCTACTAGCCTTCGTCTTTTTACCTACTTGATCCTCTGCTGCCTTCACTACTTCATTCCTCAAAGCTACCCATCCTTCTTCTACTATATTTCTTTCCCCCATTCCTGTCAATTGCTCCCTTATGCTGTCCCTGAAACTCTGTATAACCTCTGTTTCTTTTAGTTTATCCATGTCCCATCTTCTTAAATTCCCACCTTTCTCCAGTTTTTTCAGTTTTAATCTACAGGTCATAACCAGTAGATTGTGGTCAGAGTCCACATCTGCCCCTGGAAATGTCTTACAATTTAAAACCTGATTCCTAAATCTCTGTCTTACCATTATATAATCTATCTGAAACCTATCAGTATCTCCAGGCTTCTTCCATGTATACAGACTTCTTTTATGATTCTTGAACCAAGTGTTACCTATGATTATTCTACCAGGCGGCTTCCTCTTTCATTTCTTCGCCCCAGTCCATATTCACCTACTATGTTTCCTTCTCTTCCTTTTCCTACTACCGAATTATAGTCACCCATGATTATTAAATTTTCGTCTCCCTTCACTGTCTGAATAATTTCTTTTATTTGATCATACATTTCATAAATTTCTTCGTCATCTGCTGAGCTAGTAGGCATATAAACTTGTACTACTGTAGTAGGTGTGGGCTTCGTATCTATCTTGGCCACAATAATGCGTTCGCTATGCTGTTTGTAGTAGCTTACCCGCATTCCTATTTTCCTATTCATTATTAAACCTACTCCTGCATTACCCCTATTTGATTTTGTGTTTATAACCCTGTAGTCACCTGACCAAAAGTCTTGTTCCTCCTGCAACCGAACTTCAATGATTCCCACTACATCTAACTTTAACCTAGCCATTTCCCTTTTTAAATTTTCTAACCTACCTGCCCGATTAAGGGATCTGACATTCCACGCTCTGATAAGTAGAACGCCAGTTTTCTTTCTCCTGATAACGACATCCTCCTGAGTAGTCCCCGCCCGGAGATCCGAATAGGGGACTATTTTACCTCCGGAATATTAAACCCAAGAGGACCTGTATATATATTAATAACAGGACTAGCGGGATTTTTCTTCCCGGCGCTGGAGTAATAAAAAGTGTCTACCTCAGTCATCTTTCTGAAAGCATGGATAACTGAAAGCACAAGCGCAGTCATTAGAGTAAGAGTTGTTTTCCTGTTTCTCACCAGATATGGGTGGGAATATTTACAGAAATTTAGCTTTCAAAACTGGCTTTTGGTGTCACTAGTGGAGACAAAAGTTTGTCTCACTCTTTTTATTAGTTCGTTTTGTTAATGGCAAATCAGACCAATAGCTTAACTAAGGAATTTTCCACAAGACAATTTTTTCGGTAGTCTGGTGGGAGGTTTGAGAGACAGGTACTCCCATTTTTAGCATCCACGTGATTGGTTGCGGGGTCACCAGCCCAGCTCGGAGATTGAATAGCAGACCACAGAATATTGGCTGTTTTGGAAAGTTTTATGATCTCTTAGATGTGGTCTGAGACCATGTTAATACATGCTGCTCCCAAACACTCTCAGTATAAAGCATTTTGGTTGGGATTCTGATTAGACTAAAAAAAATCTATATAGTAACTGAATTCAGCTATAAAGTGAATTAAATGGCTAAATTTTAGATGTGTAAACTTTATCGGTTTGTAACTTAGTTTCTGAAAAGCCTATATTAGAATTTCTACTTGGCGCTTTACAGATTTTTTTGGCGGAATGAATGGCCACAAGCTAGGATTCATGACAACCGCTCTCGACTCTTAGGAATTATCAGGATTCTCGTTTACTGGTGAACCCATCTTCTAGTGACTTCCTTTCCCAGCTATAGCGAGTGTTTGATTTTTAATGCACTTACAAGAGCAATCATCTCCTATCCTTCTGATGACACTAACATATGCTGACAGAACAACGTCCAATGAGTTTTTCTAAGAAATAAACCACAGTAAGAAACTTTGTCAAGTAAAAGCTTAAATTCAAGGAGAATAGCTCATCTTAATAAACATAATTTTTCATGGAGTACATTTCGCTAGTTTTTTTCTTTTCTTTTTTTAATAGTCATTCCACTACAATTTACACCTACTTTCACTAGTAATGACAGCTGACCTGCTTCACAAATGTCTAAGTTGTTAATGAGATTAATGCGCTGATGAATCTTGCTTAAGTCGTCTAGTCAGATTCCTTTATATGTTGCAGATACACTATTGGGCCAAATCTCATTACATTCTTTTACTGAGTTCAGACGACAATGCGCTCAGCAGCACTTATCAACAGAGAGGAATTGTCTGCTATTTATAAGCAGCGCAGTAGCTTCAGAAAGATACGGCGAAATACGTAGCACTAATTTTCAATAGTAACAAAATTCAATATCAAAAATAGTCAGGCCATCGATAGCATCAATGCACAAGGTAAAGCCAACTGAAAGAACGACAGGGATCTTTTAACATTTTTTAACCTGGGAGCCCTTTCGATAGTATGTATAGCTGTCACACTGTGGACCCAAGAAATTACTTAAAAATAGAAAAATTTCCTTTGAATGTTAATTACCAAACCATTGTGTATGTGCTATGTATGGATCCAAAATTATTCTTAGGTTCACTAATGCAATGCTGTTTTTAAAACAGACTTTCGAGCCAAGACCTTTGTTACGTTAGTTAGGTTCTTCGTATCACAGTCCATGGACGATTTGCAAGATAAATCACAATGATGTGGAATGAGCCATTTCACTTTCACTTGGCAAATCGCTGTATGGCTGTATGCCAAACATTTATGTTTCTTTTGTTCTGTTAATCATTATTATTTAATACACAGATGTGACTCAGTAATTCTTTCCCACCATCTCCTAAAAATTACAAAAATTGAAATTATCTACAGAATAGAGAAGGAATTGTGAAGGAGAAAATTTTTCAGTCCGTTCCCAAATTTTTCTTTCCTGTCTGTCCAATATGTTATATAACTGCATAAGTGCTCAAAATTTTACTTACAGAAATATGCACCGTTTTTGCGGTAAAGAAAATCTTAATGTGGGGTATTGAATGTCCGTCTTCCTTGCAGTATTTTAATTAAGTACATTACTATTTCTTTTGAACTACTGTGGGTTACTAACAACAAATTTCATCATGGAATAAATATGCCGTGAGACACTAGTCAGAACTCCTAGCTCCTTAAACACCTGTCTACAAGGTGGTTGTGTATAAGCACCACATACTGTTTTCGTGGCACATTTTTGAGCAATGAAGACTGAGTTTCTCATAGATGTGTTACCCAGGAATATTACTGAATGAAAATATGAAAAATATGTCAACCTACTGATCATTCTCTCCCTAAGATTTCTAATTATTGTAAGTGCAAATATAGCTGAACTGAGGTGTTTTAGGAGTAATAAAACGTGCTTTCTCCGATTTAAATTCACAACAGTGTGGGCATCTCAAATTTTTAAGTTTTCGCTGTATTCTTTTTTCATCTCTGTGTCTTACACTTTTCATTAGTGTAGTCCCTCTAGAACTGAATATGTTACGTCTTTTCAAAATTAGAGTGAAACCCAGTCAAGAACTTTATTTACCACTTTTTCTGTTGTTGTATGTGTACCATCCGCAAAAAAGAACTAATTCTGCTTGTTGTTGATTACACGAGGATTGTTTACATATGAAAGCAACGATAGTTGATCTAAGTACGATCCTTGGGGAACACTGTATGTAATTTCTTTCCAATTAGAGGAATCTTCTCCAGTAAAATTGATTGAATTACTAAGTACAACTATCAGCATTGTTTTGGTTAGATGGCCGGCCGCGGTAGTCTCGCGGTTCTAGGCGCGCAGTCCGGAACCGTGCGACTGCAGGTTCGAATCCTGCCTCGGGCATGGATGTGTGTGATGTCCTTAGGTTATTTAGGTTTAAGTAGTTCTAAGTTCTAGGGGACTAATGACCACAGCTGTTGAGTCCCATAGTGCTCAGAGCCATTTTTTTGGTTAGATGCGTACTAATCCAGTGGCTGGCTGCACCATGAAATCCATAAAACCTAGGATGGTATTGTGGGTGAGACAGTGGAATGCCTTAGGTGGGTCACAGAAAATAGCAACCAGTGCTATTTTGTTATTTAATGCGTGTAAAGTTTGATTAATAAACGTGTAAATGGCATTATCATTACAGAAACTCTTCTGAAGTGCAAGCTATGGATATTGTTGCTGCTCAGGTGGAATTCTATTCTACAACACATCATCGTCTAAAAAAAAAAAATGAAAATAATGTCAACAGTGGAACAGTACTTACATCTCTCCTATCTCTTTCTCTTAGAAGGGTGTTATTATGTCGATACAGGTCGAATTGAGATACAACGTACAATGGAGCACAACAGTCAATAGCCAGCTATAAGCAAACAGTCACTAACCATCTACAACTAATAAAGGGAAACATAATTTGCAATATAGATACAATTCAATCCATTAAGAGGCTTACAAATTGGGAAAACAAGTTGGAAAAACTTATATATGTTTAGTTCAGAATATGACTAGGACATCTCCATTTAGATGACGAAGTATGTTTCGTTTCTTATGCTGCTTCTTTAATTCCAGAAATCAAATTGATCACGGTAAGTTAAACAGGTCGGTTTGGATACTCTGCGGATTTACCCGTGTTCCTTTAATTAGGTTAAAGTACTTTAGATTGGAGTGTTGCATAAATTTTACTGGCAGCTTATATACATTATTCTCAACAGCATGCGCAGATGCATCTGTAATTAGTTCTGGTGCGTGGTAAGCTGTTCTAAATTTTCAGTGCGTTGATGCATCACATTTTGCCAGCGCATGTGCATACATTGCAAACGGTTCCGTGCAGCCACTTGTGTCCGGAGACTACGGTGGGAAGCTGAGCCTGCGGCATCACATCAAAGAGAAGCTTGCAGCCAGGGAGAACTGCTTCAAGTCAGATTTACTTCTGTGGAGTAGCGCCTGTTAGAATCGCAAATGAATACGGTAAATGGAGTCCAGCCATCTGGCTTTCCATTACCCAGCACAAAGAAAAAGTTTCACACCAAGTTAATTAAAAGAGAATGAGTAAGTAGTTGAATTTAGAACTGAAAAAAAGAAAAAACGGAAGTGGGCGAGATGAATGTCATATCCCCTATCGTTACGGGATTGTGGGCACTAGAGAAATTGAGAGGTACTTCAAAACCACTTTTAATGTAATTATTTGTGTGGGAGGCTAAATGTTACCGATTCCTACTTTTCTGTTTCAATGTAGCTTTCATTATTTCATTTTCTTGTGTTATACGTCCCACGCTAGTTAGAAATAATATTAGCAAACCGTCTCTAATGGACGCCTGTGGGAGAACATGCACATATAGAAGATACAAGGAATGGTAGCTGGCAGCATCTGCTGAAAGCTTTTTACGCCTTCCTTTCATAGGAAAGGATGAAAAAAATTGAGTATTTATGCTAATTCATCGATACGTCATTTGAATTGCATGTCACAAAAAATGTAGATTAAAAATTACAATAGCTACCTAAGGCCGTTACGTTTTCGAACACTTCAGCAGTCACCGATTTACAAATTCAGATATTTTAGCTGAACTCTCGTATGTGGATTGTGACGATTCATATCCAGCGGCACGTAGCAAAAACTGTATCTAAAGAAGTGCAAGCGAAAACAGTTTCGATTAAACCACAGAGAAAAACAAGACTTTCGAAAGTGTAATCAATACATACCTATTTGAAGATGGAATTTCTTAGCCCAAACCGAAACACAATAACCTTGAACGTAGCACTCAGATCGCTGAGATGTCAAATCTAGAACAATAGCTTTACTGGAAATTCTAGAAATACTGAAAGTGTGCAATAAAAATTACGCAATATTTTTATGAAACATATATTCATGCTTCTTGATTTCTTTTTAAATCGTGTGATGTGACCAGGTCTTTAACACTAGAACGGCGGAAGGTGTCAAAATGAACCGTATCATACGTTTTTCGTTCAAAGTAATATCCAATGTATTTACTTCGTTAATGAAATTGTATGACTTTTTCAGATTTTTTTTCTCCTCTCTCTGAAGATGTTTTGGTATTTACAAAATGTTTTAATTTTCTTCGCCATTTCGTTCAGTCTACCTAGAACGTCGGAAGGGGTCAATTTGACCCCACTGTAATTTCTCTTCTGAATGTTAGTAAATTATCCAACAATACAGTGGAAACAGTGAGCAGTAACACAGAGGAATTGCTCCTCATTCTTGCAACTTGGCATGTGTACATTCTAGTACGTCACAGCTTATCTTTTGTAACTCAGGTCGTCTTTGTTCTTTAAACACGTTTTCGAACATGTATCATCAGCGTGAACATTCTGATGGAGTTATATCTCTTAGACAGATCCGAAGTTGAATCGGAAAATGACTTCACTGATGAAGACGATGGTTATGTACATGTCACAAGTGAAGATGAAGCCACTGTGAACGATTAGTGGAACAGAATTCAGATGCTGATATATGTCAATCATCCTCTCTTTCATCACAGCAAGTACAGTTGGAAGTGTCTATAAAGATGATTACAAGGGATGGAACCGTTTGGGAGATTGGTAATTATTCATATGCTGGAAGGCCGTCAGCTGTGAATGTTTTGAAGAAGAGAGGAGCTCCCACTGCTTTTGCTTGCCAACGAGTAGACTGATCTGTCATCAGTGCCTTCCGCCTTATTTTTGACGAAGCAATGCTACATCTCATGAAGAAAAACACAGAATTAAATGTTCGAAAAGTACTAAAAAACAATAACTGCACTGTGTCACTTGAGGAACTAGCGAAACTGATAGCCATCTTGTATGTTCGGGGTGTAGTGTGCACAAATCGCATGTCTGTGGATGATCTCTGATCGCACTCTTGGGGGCCTGGTTTTATCGAGGACATTATGCCAAGGGACAGATTTCCGGAGCTTCTCCGATTTCTCCGTTTTAATGAAAAATCAACGCAGGCTGAACGCCTGGCACCCCTAAAACTCACTCTTGTGTCTGAAATTTGGGGAAGTTAATTGAAAACAGTATTCGCGCTTACCGCCCTGGAGTAAATATAACCACTGACGAGCAACAGTTACGAAGCAAAGCAAGATGCAGGTTTACTCAATTCATATCCAACAAACCATACAAATATGGTCTGAAATTCTGTCTGGCTGTTGATGTAATGACAGTATATATGTAATGCTTTCCCATACCTCGGCAAAGAGGACACGCAGAGTGAGAAACAACCACTTGGAGAATACGTCGTTCTGCGTTTAATGGAACCATTTGTAAATCAAGGAAGAAATATGACCACAGACAACTTATTTACGTCTCTTCAACTTTCTAAGAAACTCAAAGAAAAGAAAACTTCATTAGTTGGTAGAATGATCGAGATCCGCCATGAAATCGCCGATGAATTAAGGAAGCCGAATGCTGAAATACACTCCACCACAATACTGCACAATAGTGGCAACACAGACTGCACCTTGGCTGTATATCTAGAAAGAAGAATAAAAATGTCATTCTTCTGAGTACGCTGCATGCTGAAGTACAATAGCAATATGCAAGGGACGAATGAAAACACCTGATACAGTAACGTTCTATAATGCAACAAAGTACGGGGTGGACGTGGTTGATCAAATAACCCTAAAATATACTACAAAGGTTGCGTGTAGGAGGTGGCCAATGCATGCATCCTACAAAATGATGGACATGGCGGAAATAAATACATAGGTCATCCATAACACAGAAACAAACAAGAAATTGGAAATGACGAAGTTCATACTTCAACTGGCAAATGATCTCAAGGAAACAAAAACGCAAGAACATCAGGCAAAGGAAGAGGATATGAGACTGAAATCACCCAGAAAGCGGAAGAAGTGCCAAATCAGCCTCTGAAAAAGCCACAAGACCAGCGAAAACTGTGCAGAGTGCCACTAAGCCACGTGCAGAAATTGTGAGCGTAAAACAGTAATCACCTGAGCCATGTGCGTCTAGCATCTTCAAATTACTTGAGTGAAAGATAATATAGAGCTGTATATTATACACATGTGAAAGTAAAATGGACCAAATATACTAAATGTGTCTAGAAGGTTATATAAATTGTTACTAAATTAAAATCTATAGATAAAAAAACTCGGTAGCAGTAGCGGCAATAATTTGGTATAATACATTATTGTTCAAATAAATAATAATTGTTATTTATAATTGTAAATATCTGTTGTGATTACTAGAAGTAAAGTATGGATTAAAAAACACTTAGAAAAGTACTTGTTTAACTAAAATATGAACATACTTTATGTGGGGTCAAAATGACCCCATTCTGCCGTTTTAGGAATGTCACAAACTCAGACGATCTAGTATTAAAAGGGAATTTTACAACTCATTTGATATAGGTTTACAATGATAGAGAGTGCATCACTTCTTGACGTGGTACCTGTTACAAGTTGTATTCATTTGTGAATGTTTTATTAGTTATTAGAAGCTACATTCAGCAATCGTCTCAGCCGACCGTCGTGTGACTTAACGGCAGCCGAATAAGTGAGTGTTTGAGTCTAATCAGCTATGTGTTTAGTTTGTAGGAAAATACGCATGAAATTACAGTTGAAGTTATTACAGGGATTCCATCAACATTTTTTTGCAAACATCCTGTAGGATATTTTAACGAAATTATCACGTCTGGTCACAACTTTTGTCACTAGTTTCACGCTGATAGATCTAAATTTCTGCCTCTGCAAGGATGAGTATGTCAAAATTACCTTTTACACTTCTCGACATTAAATAATTTGGTGTAACTGAAGTAACGAATTGGGGCCCTTTACATTGGGCTGTTGAATGTGACAATCGTATAATACTGAGTTTAGAGTTACTATGGTTGGGTTTGAAAGAAAAACAAGAAAGCAAGAGTGGAACTGAAACTTGGACTGCTGTTTTTAAATAACGCTGAGGGTGCCTCTTTCACAGGTGATTCTTCGTTAACAAGCTCCCTGTGTACTCCCAGTATGGGTACAACTGTGGCGATATTTCACATTTAACCTACAACGTAAGCATCAGTGTGGAGATTAGGAAATGGGCTGTGCGTCTTCCACTATCAATTCAAACTGGGAATTCGGCTGGGCGGGTCTTATCTCGAGTAAGAATGCGATTAATGCAAGATCACGACTTAATTCATTCCAAGTAAATGAGCACCATAAACTGACATAGTCTGATTATTTCCAAGTATTTTCAAACAGTTTCCAGAAACAAGAATGTAATGAAAATTAAAGCTAACGTCTTATTATTCGAAACAGTGTACTGCTCCAGCAGCATTTGCTTTTAAGGATTAGATTTTGTGTTACTAACTCAGCGCTCAATAAAAGAGAAGCCACTAGTTAAGTGTCTTGATATGTTTATACAACTTTTGATTACATTGCTTATAATCAGAATTTAAAAACTATCGTGGGCTACCACAACGGTAAGTAAATTTGCAATACGTTTGCCAGAGATTTGGTCAGTTCAGATCCCACACACATTACCTGTACGTTAGATGCGTTGCATACCTGTCGGGCCTTACCTCTTTCGATCGCTTTGATTACGTATGCGACCAGCGTCTTAGTAGGTTTCCTTAGAAACTGGAAGCGTTGAATCGTTTAGAAAATCTAGAAACTGACACCTTTTTTGATATTTATTGACTATAAAACTGTGCTGCTGCAGTTGATCCAGAGGTTGCCCGCTAACCACCGTTCCCCCTCAACGTCCATTCACCGCATTCACACTAATCACACCTTTACAGGCGTTTTTACCATTCTTGTAACTTGTAAAATGAATCATTTTGGACAATAATGCCGAAACGTCGTCTTCTGTGGGATAAAATAATTCTTCCCTGTACCTCACGGTCGTAGCTGAAGCATATACAGAGATTACGATTACTGAGTGTTGGTGGCGGTTATCGGTTCAGAGGCCAGATTCATAAAACCGTGATGTCTGCCTAGCTATTCGCCATTTTACTACCATCCTGAGGCCTGGCAGGTGCCGGTTATGAACTGCTAAGGACGTGGTGAGTCTGACCCCTGTCCCCTGGCCCGGAGGAATTTGTTACCTACATATAGTTGCTGAACATTTCAAAGAAAACTTGAGTCTCACTTCAAATAGGTACCGACTCATAAAATTATAATCGGTCCTGATTTCAGACTACCCCAGATATGCCGACGGCAGGCATAAAACGTCATGCGAAATTGTACTTAATGCTTCCTCAGGAAATTGTTTTGAACAGTTAGTTCATGAGCCCACTCGAAGCGTAAATGGTTGCGAAAGCACACTTGACCTCTTAGAAACACAGAATCCTCGATAAATAGTATCGTGAAGAATACAGGGATTAGCCACCACAAGGCAGTTGTTGCTAGGCTGAATACCGTAACACCTACAACCATCAAAACGAAACGCGAAGTATATCCACTTAAAAAAGTTAATAAAAAGGCTCTTAACGCCTTTTTAAGAGACAGTCATCACTCCTTCTGATCTGATCATGTAAGAGTAGAAAAGTTGTAGAATTATTTCAAAAGGATAATATCGACAGCAATTGAGAGTTATATACCACATAAATTAATAAGTGATGGTACTGATCCCTCATGGTACACAAAACGGGACAGAAAGCGGCACAGAAAAAAGCATGCTAAATTTAAGAGAACGCAACATCCCAAAGACTGGAAAAGTTTGGCAGAAGTTCGAAATATAGCGTGTACTTAAGTGTGACATGCTTTTAATAATTTCCACAACGAAATTTTAACTGGAAATCTGGCAGAAAACCCAAAGAGATTCTGGTTATACGGAAAACACACCTGTGGCAAGCTGCACTCAATACATTCACTGCGCGATAACAACGGTGAAGTCACTAATGACAGCGCCACTAAAGCAGAGTTCTTAAACGCAGTTTTACGAAACCCCTTCACCAAAGAAGATGAAGTAAACATTCCTCAATTCCAATCAAGAACAACTGCCAAGATGAGAAACATAGAAGTAGGTATCCTAGGTGTAACAAAGCAGCTCAAATACTTAATGAAGCCAAGGCCTCCAGTCCAGATGGTATACCAGTAAGGTTCCTCTCAGAGTATGCTGATACAACAGATACATATTTAGCAATTATATAAACCGCTCGCTCGCAGAAAGATCCGTGTGCCTAAAAACTGAAAAATTGCTCAACTCACACCAAGTCCACAGCTCGTGGTCTAGTTCCTGCCTCTGGATCACGGGGTCCTGGATTCGATTCCCGGACGGGTTGGCATTTTCTCTTCCCGGGGACTGGTTTTTTGAATTTTCCTAATCATGTCATCGTCATCATCATTCGTGACAGTGGCTAGATTGAACTGTGAAAACATTTAACTGTGTAAAAATTGGGACTTTGTACGAGGGCTGATGACTGCGCAGTTGAGAGAACCACAAACCAAACATCATCGTCATCGTCGTCGTCGTCGTCGTCGTCGTCGTCATCGTCATCATCGTCATCAAGTCACGCCAATACCAAAAAGGGAAGCAGGAGTAATCCGCTAAATTACAGGCCCATATCACCAACGTCGATTTGCAGTAGGATTTTGGAACATACACTGTATTCGAACATTATGAAGCAGCTCGTAGAAGACGATTTATTGACACAGGCAGAAATATATCGTTCTTGCGAAACACATCTAACACTTTACACTCACGAACTAATGAGTGCTATCGTCAGAGGATGTCAAATTGGTTCCACATATTTAGATTTTCTGAAGACTTTCGACAACGTTCCTCACAAGCATTTTGTAACCAAACTGCATGCCTATGGAAATCGCCTCAGTTGTGCGACTGGATTCGTGATTTCCTGTCAGAAATGTCACAGTTATTGCAATGGACGGAAAGTCGTCGAGTAAAACAGAAGTTGAAAATGGCTCTGAGCACTATGGTACTTAACATCTGAGGTCATCAGTCTCCTAGAACTTAGAACTACTTAAACCTATCCAACCTAAGGACATCACACACATCCACGCCCGAGGCAGGATTAGAAACCACGACCGTAGGGGTAGCGCGATTCCAGATTGAAGCGCCTAGAACCGCTCGGCCGCACGGGCTGGCTAAAACAGAAGTAATATCCGGCTCTCCCCAAGAAAAGTGTTATAGACCCTCTCTTTTCCGAATCTATATTAATAACATAGGAGATATGACGTCCCCAGTGAAATACTAGGAAAAGACTTCAATACATTATTTATAAAGAAGGGACATTTAAAATCTGAATAGTAAGTCGACACTAGCCACTCAGGCGAATATACATTTTTTACATGTATCCGTATTATAATAACTTCTCTATGTAAGTTTCGAGGGCAAAGAAATATAAGAAAATGATCTAAAGAGACGACAAGATACTCTCTCTTGTTAATATTTTTAGTCGTCTTCACTTCTTTTCTCGTCCTGGTTGCGTGTAGATGGACACCTTGCAAGTGCTGGCAAATGTAAGCGTATTTTTACTATTTGAGCAGATAATATAGTTTAATATTATTGTTGACTTTTAATTTGTAAGAGGTGATCCCAATTTCATGTCCGCCTTCCTTGAATTAACCTATATTCGAGTAATGTACAATGCATCAATCTTAGGAGCCGATGCAACCAACGACACCATTACCTGGCGATATTAACTTATGAAAATTAGCGGAAGCGAAAAAGCTCGCCCGCGATTAACATAATATACATTTTTCTCCACAGCCGCCCGACGTTGCAGAAAATATGTAGCTTTAAGATTCTTATTTTCAGTACAACAGCCGATAGCCAGAGCCAGGACTCCGACTACAATACAATCCTTAACGGAGGCAAGAAAAAATTCTCTCGCGCGTGTGTGGGCCGCAGTTGTAATTAATAACTAAAGATTTTTTTTGCTCTAAAGTAAACTGATTAGCCGAGGAAATTAATATGAAAAGTTTATTCCCTTGTTCAATTTATATTCTCATGTTTTAAGATTCAGTGAGTCTAACGGCCATTAACGTAACAAATAATTTCCACTGAAGATTAATACTGTTAAAAAAAGAGAACTTCACAAAACCATTTAATTGCAAATCGAAGTTGAATGAAATATCATTTTTATTAATGCTCACCACGTAAGTCGGCAACAATCACCATTACCAAACAATTTCTGTAGTAAATAATAAATCAAAGTACGACGGCCGACGGACGCGAGATTGGTGCCGCACCTTTCAGGCCCGATCAAAGAAAATGCGAGATTTATTAATATGATATTTACTATTGTAATGAATGTAATTAAGTATGTGCCTAATTTTTGGAAAATATCAATGCCTTTATGAATTCTTTTACAGGTACAACTTGAACACCACACCCTGAGGAGATCTGGAAAAGAAAAAGTGTAGAAAAGGATTACATGAAAGAGGGATAACAAAGGTAAGGCCTATTGTGCAAGCATCTTGTGTAGCTCTGTGCGGAATATTGAACCCGTAGGTACATGAGATACCTTCGGTGAAAAAATAGTAAGTAGAGTGCAATTTAAATTGTGTGTATTTGTGTGTTTATGTGTTTATTTTTGGAGGGGATAATTATTGGTGAGTGTATCAGTGTTAAGGATTTTTCAGTAGCTTAAAGTGAATTTACTATCGGTAAGATAGGACAACCTAAAACATCCGTACCACACGAACAAAATTCTGCTAACATGGAAACTGAGGATCATTTTCGAAACGTAAACGAATCCCAGCCACCACCTCGGATAACATAATTTCCGGGGCGAGGAGGGGGTGGGGGTGGGGGGGGGGGCAGGATCTGTGGACGGTGAATGACGCTCCACAGCAGAATGGGAATAGAGTAACAATTCCACTGCCTGGGCAGTGGGGAGTGCTAGATTAAACGGGGCCCCAGTAGGCTCACCAAATGTAGACCCATTTGCAGAATTTACGCGGGTTAGAAGAAAGAGATAGGGAGATAGATCAGAAATTTGCTCAGATGTTCTATGAGTAAGAGCAACAAATAGAACAGAAAGGAAGGGCACAAAAAGAATGTCAGAACAGAGGGAAAAAGAAACAGAGAAAGGGATGAAGAACTGGCTCAGATGCTACATGAGCAGGAGAAAAATTAACGCAAATGCTCCATGAGCGTGAGCAGAAAGATAGAGAGGGAGACCAAAGACTAGAAACGAAACTAAACCGTATCCAAAGCGAATTTGTCGAGACGCGAGACGCTTGTAAAGAGATACCTGATCTTGTGCAAAACCTAGGCGGGGATATGCAAAAACTACAGATATCGGAGACCAGGCTAGAAGACAATGTCCAAACTTGAACTAGCCGCATGGATAATATGGAGGTAGATGCACTTAAAAATATCGATACATATTTGGAAGTGCAAGCTGAAAAAGCCGAAAAAGAATTTAATGAATGGCTAGGCGTAAACGATCGAGAGATATTTTCAAAGATTGAACGCGGCGTAAAAACAGCTGTAGAACAAACGACTGCGGCCGCGAGTGTAAATATTGACGCCAGCGCTGGCGCACTACATGCCGAATTAACACAGATCACATCTCGTGTGACAGCGGAGTTGCCGAATTCGCAACAGGAGGTCGCGCGGAGACTGTCAGTGTTGGAAAGCAATGTAAACAGTGGCGGACAGATAATGAATGCTACTCAGCGTACTGATTACTATAATAACGCAGACGGTATGCAGGGCGCGAGTGCGCAACGGCGACCTAATGTGACTTACGGGCACGAACAATATGCGATACCGTGTAACGCACATCACGAAGCAATGAATACCACAGAAGGTAGCAATCAAATATGCAAAAAGGAGGACAATGTGATAAAACACAGGACATTACAACTCTTCTATAGCGAAAAACGAAATGTCCACACTGTGGTATTCATTAAGAACTTCAGGAATGTGTTTCCCAGGACATGGACGGAAAGACAAAGAATATAATTCATGGTCTCCTTTATTCAAGGTGACGCGGCACGGTGGGCCACTGACGTGTCCGAAAAATGTCTAACGATACAACAGTTTGAAGGTGCAATCTTGCAAAAATTCTGGTCCGATAGCGTCCAAGCAAGACTACGCAATGAGTTTACAGTCCAGAAATATACAATCCTAAGGTGGGAACGTTACGTAAATATTTTGGAAAGTATATAAACAAAACCAGGTACTGGGACGAGCCCATCTTCAATCGTAGCATAATCAGATTAATAAAAATGAAGTTGCCCTGTGAAATTAAAAGATATTTCATCAGTGTACCGGAATATTTTTCTGTATCATAGAAAAATTCATGGAAATAGTGGATTCAGTTGACTTCTTGATCGAAGACGTGAAAACTGGAAACAAGTGGAACCATGCAGGCTGTAATCAACAAAACAGCCGATTACAATGGCAGCAACAGTAACGGTAGTAATTCAGTACCAAATAGTAACGGGAATAGGCAATAGCACCGGCAACAGAATCTAGGCACAAACAATGGCAATAGTTATATCGGCAACGGTTATAATCGTCGAAACCGGAAGAGACATCATGATGGACTCGTAACTAGTGGGTTAATAGAAACGGCAATCCGCAATGGCCGAACAACCGAAACCAGTGGCGTGATTATAACGAACCGACACCACAGTGGCAACAAAACACAGCGCTAAAATGGAACGCTAACCCAGGTGCATCGCAGAACATGTCAGGAAGTTACAACCGACCACCGCAAAATCAGACCCGTGTTCAGTATCAAAATACACCATCGGAGGGGCAGGGCGGCCAACTCAACAGTAGCAACAACAACAACCAGAACGACAATGTGAGATTAGTGGAAGTGACATCCGTTAAACTATAAACAGCCACAATACGCTCTCCGTTGTTGGCTGCAGGAAGGTGTGGTGAGGGAACATTCACTGATGACAGCCATGAATTTTGTATGCTGAGATACAATGTGGAAATAAAAATAGAAAAGGAACTAGCAGACATACCGGAGAAATGTAACCGAACTGACAAAAGCCTTGTGCAGGCTATATTGCAAGCTGATACCGTTGGGAAGCGTGTCCTAAAGGCGATGTATCATCTCCTGAGCCAAACAGACTCACAACTGTGGTAGTTGATCTTCTCAGTATTGGCACTGAGACGAAATTGGCTTCTCAGCTAGTCCCGCACATGTTCCAATGTGGACAGGTACGGGGACCTTGCTGGCGAGGGTATCACCTAAAAAATAAGCAGACCGTTTAAAGAGAAACGTGCTACTGTCGAAAGAAAGGTAACACATGAAGCAGAATGGCAGTGGCTTACCGTTGTGCCGCCAGAGTTCCCTGAATGACTATCAGCCCTATCACGAAGTCATATTCGAACGCTACCCAACACGATGACGCCAGGAGTAACACATCTCGTTCTCTCTTCAAAACAGTGGCAGAATTGGACCTCCGTTCACGTACCGTCATTCTTGCCCACGATGGTGTCCGGGACAATGCAGAATCGTGATTATCGCTCAACACAACGCGACGCCATTCATAATAGTTCCATGCTTTCCGATCGCGGCACCGTTCCTAAGGCTGTGTTGTGCTTTTAACAAAAGCTCATGCATGGGGTGGTAATTTCCTAGTTGGGCTACTACTAGTCTCCGACTAATGGTGCGGGGCTACAGAATATTACAGGGACAGGGCGATCACGCTTGACATCACTTTTCATGTAGTCTAACACTGGACCTCTGTCGCATCCGAACGGCCCACAGATCCGGATATTGCAGGATTCAACCTATCGACCGAACAGAGAACAACATATTGTAATTTTTCCTCCTATCTACGTGATTATGTAGCTCTCAATTCGTTCGAGCAATCATTCATGATAGGAAACACAGTCATAGCTCAGTCACTCAAAATGATTCAGAAATTTTACTTGTTAGAATGAAATCAGGCGATGATTCTTCTTCTCTGCAGGCTCGTGCTTTGCGGCAGTCTGCTAATCTGTATAAATAAAATGCCTCGTAATTTTGGGAGCGTTGTATAATCAGTCGGGAAACCTCAGATCAAGCGGATATTTGGATTTGATGAAATTTAACCTTCCGAAGAAGTAATGGAGCTCTTGGATTATTAAATGCAGGTTTGTATCCAGTCTTTCGGAAGTTCCCTTCTGATTAACAACTACGCAATATATCGATGAATATCATTAATTTTCAAATGTCAAATGCACACCTTTTGTATGAAGGAGCAATATATATATTTCCCTTTTAATCGTACGATTTCGTATCAGTTATCTCCTGTCATAAATCTCCATAATCAGATTACAGTTCTTCAAACGAAGCTCAGGCTAATCGGCACGAAGACAATCTCTGAAGCTTTTTCTTCTAACAGCCACCAGAGAGAGTACTACAAAGAATATTTATGCGCTCATGGCATAGCTATTGTATGGAACTATTTTCCGCATGGATTCTGCGAGTATGAAGATAGAAAATTTGTAAACGTCATTCAAGGGTAGAATTGTATCAGAATAATTCATCGAATATAAAGAGATATTACAATATCCGCCGACGGTATGTACATGTACTCAGATACAAATTCTTCTGGGTGTTTCACTCCTTTCGTCAGACAGTGCAGATCTGTCATTACGTGCCCATGTATAACAGTCTTTCTTTAAAATGAGACAAATCTACACCTTATAAATATGCTTGGATCGTTTCGTCTCTCCAGCGATCAGTGATACGGAAATTCTAGAAGGGTTGTGTTCAGAAACAGTCTGAAAAGTTTGTAATGGTGTTATGGGGCAGGTTGTCCTGATAAATAACTGATAAGAAAAAAATTCGATACTTTGTCACGTGTTCGAGTTAATTAGTACCTTAATTAGCCAACAGGCAGTTGTGCGCGCAAATTCAAGTGGCCCTCTAGATACACTTAGTGTCTGTCATTCTCATAGCGTTGATAACAACACACGACATTGCTCAAATTTTGGCTCGGTTTCGATCCTTACTACCGCCCCATGTCGATTTTTGTATAGCCTTCTTGTTCGGTTTCTGGAAACTAAACGGAGAACACGTAAGGCGCCACCACCTCTGGCGGAGCGCTTGAAGTTGCGCACGCAACGTCCTGACTGGCTAACGTCTATGCTAACTAACTGGGAAACGGCTCCAAGCATCGGATTTTTTTATTAACAATAATTTCTCAGCACAAACTACCCTGAAGCAGACCTACAAGCTTTTCGGACTGTTTCTAGCCACCTGTCTAAACTATTCGCAGTCATGCACAGTTATCTTTCGTCTGTTGAGCAACTTCAGATTTTTAGAAATGATGTCTGCTATTTCAGCGATGATGCCATAACAGCCGAGTGGAATTCTAGTTCAATCTTCTACACTGAACTATATACAGGCCCAGTATTGAATACTTCAGTCGTCTCTCTGGTGTCATCCGTTGTACTGCCACTGCGATCAGAGAGCTAGGCATGAGTGCCAGTGATCTGTTAAAAGGACATTAAAACGTCTTATAGAATTCTAAAACATATTACTAAGTAAAATACGGTTTTGGAACTAATTTGTTCGTCTACAAAGCTTTGAGGTTGTTTCAAACTTTGTATCAAGCCCACTTTGCTTTCGTTGTAGTTTTTTAACACGACTGCCTGAATCATGGAGGGTCTTTATCATTCTTCACAACCTTACCCGGAGTGTATGTGTGAAAGGCATAATTGTCCGATATTCCCTGCTTTTGACATTAATCTCCCTATTTCCCAGTACCAGATATAAATTATGTTGGCATGTGTTATCATAATTGCTAAGGAAAACTACTGTGTTACCTCTTTTATTATTCAGTTAACTCTCATTATGACAGAGTATAAAAAATTCATGGTTAGTTAACTCATTCAGAAACGTTGAGAATCTTTGTTCTAAGTGGTTGCTCTGATGATTCAGTTCTGAAGCTAGTATGTTTCAGTAATGACTGCAGTATAATATTACACCAATCCCTCTGTTATCTGCATGTTTTATTCCCGACATTCTCTCAGTATATTCTATTAAATGGCAAAATGTCTTAAGCGGTTCCTTAAGAGTACCGCCACTATCGGGACTTCAAGCCGATGAGTAATACGAGGAACAATAATGAACCTTGGACTTTTATATTCATACGGAAGCCGTTATAGCCTACCTAGGACATGGTAGTACGTTACCGTCATTGGCTTCCAAGCTGTCTTTGCTATAAACATTCCATTTAAAGATTTTACGGCTAGCTGTATGCGTTTTGAGCCTGCTTTTTGTTCCTAGTATTACTTGTTCATTAAAAAATAACTGGTAATCACGCCTCCACATAATGATACCTGGGGAGTTCGGAAGTGTCACATGAAATAAAAAAACACGAACACAACTGGCATTCGACCTAACATGTAAATATAGTTAAATTATTTGGTCAAGAAAAGAACAAATTTGAAGTATGCGATAGTTAGACCATGTTAATTAAATTATTTTTCTGTATTATTCCCTGTTAATTATTTATACAGTATACAAATTAATGCATATTGCTATAGTACTTGTGTTACATAATTATCAGATTTTGACGAGCTAAATTGGATTTGGATAATTTCAGCTCATTTAGTAAATCCGCTTTCATTTTCTCTGTTCGTGCGTGGGGTTCAGTCTGAATGCCGATAATTCATGCTCTCTGGCTATTGATACTTCCTTTACATTCGGATGACGTTATAGATGCTCTTACGGTTCAGTGAACCAAACTAATTTATAAACTCTGTAGAAGTGTATTTCTCCAAAATCTCCTCTACAACATTATCGAAAGTGATGATTTAGGCAGTGGAAAGTAGAACTTACTAATATAGCTCACACTTTAATTGCTAAGCATTACTATTGCACTGTACCAGTGGCCTGAATATTATAATTTGACCTTTCCTTTCTCAGTGTGAGCACAGATATTTTCACGAGACAGGTGAGGATTCCTTTTTACATAATTTCTAATTGCTTCATAAAGCTTGAGAGAAGGTACTGTGGTAGAAAAAATAAAGCAAACGATAAATTTTTAAATGGCAATGCGAATGGTATTACTTTCCCCGTTATATCTCTTTAAGAACTCTATGTGCACTTCCACTTTTTCTTGCCTGTTGTGTCCTGTAATTTGGTTAACAAGAGTCTGAAATATCTCGTCTTCTTCTCTTGCTCCGTTTTCATTAACGTTGCTCTTTTCTATTTTTTTTTAGCACCACGGTACTATATTTGCTTTCATTCTTTTACTGGGACACCAGAACTATTTTAAGGAAAATTTCTTGTAGCACGTTTCTGACTTCCTCTATAAATAATCTTTCCGTTTGTAGTAAGCTGTCGCTCCGAGGATCTCTAAGATGTTACACTGCGATGCGATATAGTTTGTATTCTTATGTTTTCAGTGGTCTCCTTAGAGTCTTAAATTAGAAACAGTAGTTTCTGATGTCGAAAAACATATCACATATTGAATCACCATTAGCCTGATAATTGTGGCATGGGAATCTAGATATCTTCATTGGTAAACCTCCACCTACCTTGCAGTCAGGAACATTTTCTCGCCACTGTTAGGTTTCATCCTACTTGGTCCTCTCAGTCTTGTATTCTTTGGAAACAGGAGCATCTATACGTAGTACATAAACAAATAGTTTCCTTAAATAATCTTCCAGTAAATCATGATCAGATGAACATAGTCTTAGATCACCTAAAATCTGTGGGCAATGGAAAAGGAGCAAGGTTAAAGAGTTCATAGATACTAAGAAGTTTCTTTCAACTCTCTTGAACACGGGTGCAGGTGAAGAGTCTTCTAACCCACTCCTTCGAACTGCAGCAAGTTCCAACTTGTCGCCATCCCCATCTTTCCTTCGGGTTGAGCGTTCCTGATATTATTGGTGAAGTTTCTGAATACAGTAACCAGTGCCTGTGTGAAGTTCCAGCACCTGCTTGCTGCTTTAAACTGTTCACTTTCAGAAGCGGCAACGTAAGGCATATCTTAAACCATATTACTTGTAGGAGCATCCACAGACAGCAATGAGTTTTAAGTGTGCATCGGAGTTAAACCAAATTGCTTGTAGGAACATTAACAAATATCATCTAGTTTTAAGTGTTCAGCGAAGTGGAGTTCTTCGCCTAAGTTAAGAGGACACAGTCGCGAACAGGTTCAAAATAATCGAATTTATTTTTCGTCTTAATCTATGCTCCAATTATTTGGCTACAAAATGCCGTTTGTTTCATACAAATCAGATTATTAGATTCGGAGTTATTAATTAGTTCGTGAACCATGGTAATTAGCGCCACGTCCATTTTTGCTGTGTCTTGCGCAGTAGTCAGCATTGACTGTAGTACAACAAACATTTATGTTCCACGGATATAAATACTGTTTATTTGGGTAGCAAGAGAGAATTGTTATTCTGATGTTTGCCAGCCTGTCTGCATTGTCGACTATCGTTGTCAGTTTCTTCAGCCTAGTTGTTTACGTTTGGGTGATACAAATGTAATGATTTTGTGAAACGTTGTAACACAATGGGTAGAATAAGGAAGTTTGGATATAAGCCTAAGTTTCGTGGAAATAAATATGTAAAAATATAGCGCGAAACTGTTAGTTTTGAACAGAGGGCAGAAAATAATATTGAAACTGAAGTCAGTGCGAGTGTCAGTGCTTCATGCAAGAAGCTTCTAGGTGCTGCCGGTTTTCCAAGTACCTCTCAAATGCGTGACAATGCAATATGTGGTATGAACAGTGTTTCTGTTGTTACTGACACAAACATTCTGATCTCCATGAGGTTATTACGTGAAGTTATCGAAAAACGCACAAATTGTAAAAACTGTGGTGGAAACGTTACTTTGCACGAAGATGTGGTGAAAACCAAGGGAATTGTTTGTAAATAGTTTTGACATGTTTGTAATGTAGCTGTACTACGAATACAATGTCATCCCAAGTAACAAGAAGCAGATTGTATGAAAACAATATAAGATTAGTGTATGTACTAAGATCTATTGGAAAAGGGCGAAGTGCAGGTGCTGTTCCTTGTGCAGTGATGAACATTCCTCAACCTCCAAGAAAGTTTGATGTTTACAACAAGACTATTGGTGCAGTTGTAGCTGAGGTAAATGAATCTACAATGCTGAAAGCACCTAAAGAAGCAGTTCAGTTGAATGATACGAAATCTGACCCAAAGCAAATTTCTGCTGGTTTTGATGGCAGTTGGCAGAAACATGGGCATACATCCCTAAATGGCATTGTGTCAGCAACTTCTATTGATACTGGGAAGGTTCTGGATATTGAAATTATTACTAAATTCTGTGACATTGTAGCAAAACCCCACTATACAACATGTGTGCAAAATGGACTATGATGGTTCTAGTGGAGCCATAGAAGTGGCTGGTGTTGCTAACCTTTTCAAAAGGTCTGTGCAGTCAAGAGGTATCCTCTATACAGACTATCTTGGGGACGGGGACAGTAAGGCTTATCAGCAAGTGGTAGAAGATAAACCTTATGGGCCTAGAGTCAAAATTAATAAACTGGAATGTATAGGACATGTACAGAAAAGAATGGGATCACGACTTCTACAGATATGTAAGAAAAAAAGTTAGGTGGTAGAGGGGGCCTAACAAAGGCTGAAATAGACAGGATCCAGACTTATTATGGTATGGCCATTAGAAATACCCGCAACAATGTAGAAGCAATGAGGAGAGCCATCTGGGCTATATTCTTTCATAAAATTTCAACAGATGAGGAATCACAACTTAACTATTACCCACGGGGACCTGACAGCTGGTGCAAATTTAGTAACCCAGCTACATCTTCCAGCTATAAACACAAACATTCAATTCCAGAAAAAATTCTGCTAGCTGTAAAACCCATTTTCAGAGACCTTAGCCAACAAGAGCTCTTGAAAATGTGTCTCCACTGTTTTCATTAGAAAAGAAACACTAAAATTTTGTGTTCATGACGACTTGGATGTGCTTTAATGCTGGTGTGTCAAAGAAGACTGATGTATTAAGACTCTTGGGAACAAAGGATGGTATCAATTCTGAAAGGGGACTGAAAAAGATTGACATGGATCGTATCCGTTATGCTGATATTTCTTCAAGAAATGCTACCAAGGAGGCCGGGATAGCCAGAAGATCAAAGAAAAGAAGATGAAGATCAAGAAGCTGAGCCACAGTGTAGCCCTGGAATGTTTTAAAACTGTGTCTGTGTGACATTGTACATTACTTTCTTGCATGTAAAACTTTAATACCGTTTTTCTCAAAACTACATTTTTTAACCTTCTGGTACAATTTTCTCAAAAACGATGACTGCTACAGACATCAGACTTACAGTATCTCATGTTAATACAACGATGATTAATTAGATGAAAAATAGATCAGTAGTGATAAAAAGAACAGATTTACAAGCTCCAAGGTGTTTAGAAAAGATTTAATTTTTTGTCTTATAGAACAAAAAAAATGATTACTCATGAAATACATAAAATACATTAACCATTTTTTATGTGATTAGAGACTGAGGTTTCAGCTGTACACTGTAAAGGTTTCACGTCTTTGTCTCCATTAGCTACTTGAGAAAGTGTACTTGACATTTGCTCGTTTTAGCATTGATTGCTTATGGGAGTTCCCTCGTGACTGTGCCCCCTTAAGCAATGTTAATAAAATTTCAGTTAGTTACGTGGAATGATTGACAAGGAACGTAATTCTTTCGTTTAAATGTTTTATAATTTAATTATTTTTTGTCAGCAACAATTATTAAGATAATTATTTGTGAGTTACGCCTCTGAAAATGTTATAGATTATTGTGGTATTCAGAATACATTAAGTCTCAAGAATCTGCAGTAACAGTTAGGTAACTTGACCTGATTCTACGTCTGTCGGTGTCACAACTTAGAATACCGCAAAACTCAGGCTACAGGGAAAGAAACGTTGAGCCTGGGTCACGCTGGTTTCTGATAACCAAGTCTAGGCTCGGATAGACGTGCATAGCGACGAGTTCGCATAATATATCTTACCATAAAACATAACTTCTGGTGATGTATTACCTTTACCTCTGTTTTAATTGTTAACATAGTGCCTTCTTGCGCAGTGTCATCATTGCCGATAATGGCAGATCGTTTGTGGGACTGTACGAAGAACAAATTCCACGCAGCAGAGTAAGTAAGTAAATCTGTATATTTTTGTTTGCCACTGTGCTGAAGATGACATCATAAAGTGGTTGAGCAGACCCGAAAAGAAACTGTCAAGGTTCGTTTCAGTTGCAAGACGTATGTATCCTAGTACTACGAGCACATTGTGAACGGTGCTTTGTTAAAGCTGACATATTATCAACAAATCGATACAGCCAATTACAGGGTGGCACTTACTGAACTATATGAAATAAAAACGTCATAACATGTCAACGTTTTGCGTTAGAACGTTCAAACCACACGTTTAGCTGCGGGACATGATGGAAGTTGGTATGCGCATGCGCACGCACCTTGTCGGCCATTTACACGCGAAAATGTCACGGATGGGTTCGTAAATAAGCAAAATTTGGAGCATTTGATCGGCTGAGAATCCGCATTTCACGATCGACAAGCGTTTTTACTCTCATTGTGTGACTGTATGATGTGCAAGTAATCAGTGAGATATTCCTTGATGGCACGGTGACAACCGAACGTTATGGGAAGGTTTTGGAAGATGATTTCATCCCCCTTGTCGCTATCAGGGTCACTTTTGACAAGATTTAGTACATGCAAGACGGAGCTCAAAGGCTTCGAAGCGGGAGAGTGATGTCCCGGAGGATCACTTTGGGGACCGCATGTTTGGTCTTGGGTACCCAGAGGACACTCCTTGGTCCTCGATTAGCCACCATATTCTCCGGATCTGAGCACATGTGACTCCTTTTTGTGGGGCTATATTGAAGACAAGGTGTACACCAATAACAACAAAACCATAGCTGAGCTGAAAACAGCCCTTCAGGAGGTCATCGACAGCAACGATGTTCCGACACTTCAACGGGTGATGCTGAATTTCGCTATTCGTCTGCGCCACATCATAGCCAATGACGGCAGGAATGTCTAATATATCACAACCTAAATTCGAATATGTGTAGTGAGGTTTGCATGTTGAACAAAGTGTGTGCATGCCGTAGTTTGTAACTAATTTTAGTTTTTTTCACATAGTTCAATAATCGTCACGCTGTACATCCAAAAAGCCAGAGTGATCTGCTGCTGACTAACAATAACTGCAGTCTGTCCTGTGTTGCAGACAAATGAAATGAAAAGGTGCAGCTGTAAATATATAATGTTCTTAAGATGTTTTCTCTACAAAGACAGTCGTCTACCGAATTTCATGGATCGTATTCGTATGATGCGTTTAATTTTCCTGTATTGACAGGCACAATAAGGCTCTTCTTTGGAAATGAACTCAATCTTTTTTCTCTGACTGTACTGAAATTATCCTTAATAAAGAGATGGGGTTAAGAGTAAAAGGATTTGTTCTACATAGTGAGAGGATAATTTATGTCACATTGGAAACTAAACCAAGAGACACAATCATAACCCAAGCATACATGCCAACGAGGATGATGAAATAGTCATGATGTATGACCACCTTGAAGAAGTAATTGGCAGAATTAAAGGAGCTGTAAACCTTATCATCATGGGAGATATGAATGTCGTGGTTGGGGAAGGTAAAGAAGACAGTGTGGCAAGGAATTTTGAATTAGGATTAAGAAATGAAAGAGGAGATAAACTTGTATAATTTGGCCAAAGAAATAAACTTTGCATTACAAATACCTTCTTTAATCATCATCCAAGAAGAAGATATACTGGGAAAATTCCTGGTGACATTAACAGATATCAAATTGAAGTCATATTAGTGAAGCAAAGATTTAAAAAACAAGTTAAGGACAGCAGATCATATCCAGGCTGTGATATGGAAAGTGACCACATACTCGTTATGATGACAACTGAACTAAAATTCAAGAACATTAAAAAAAGATTTACATGTACATGGGATTTGACAAACCAGAAAAATGAAAATTCATTGAAGCACTATCAACTAGAAACAGACAAGAAAACAAATACAGGGGGCTGCAATGGCATCCAAAGCAGCTGGGAAAAAATAAAAGCTGGTATTTGCGACGCAGCAAAAGAAGTAGTAGGAAAAGAAACCTGTACAAGCAATGACCACACGCACAGCACAGCGGACACACCAGGAACCGCGGTGTTGGCCGTCGAATGGCGCTAGCTGTGCAGCATTTGTGCACCGCCGCCGTCAGTGTCAGCCAGTTTTCTGTGGCATACGGAGCTCCATCGCAGTCTTTAACACTGGTAGCATGCCGCGACAGCGTGGACGTGAACCGTATGTGCAGTTGACGGACTTTGATCGAGCGCGTATAGTAGGCATGCGGGAGGCCGGGTGGACGTACCGCCGAATTGCTCAACACGTGGGGCGTGAGGTCTCCACAGTACATCGATGTTGTCGCCAGTGGTCGGCGGAAGGTGCACGTACCCGTCGACCTAGGACCGGACCGCAGCGACGCACGGATGCACGCCAAGACCGTAGGATCCTACGCAGTGCCGTAGGGGACCGCACCGCCACTTCCCAGCAAATTAGGGACACTGTTGCTCCTGGGGTATCGGCGAGGACCATTCGCAACCGTCTCCATGAAGCTGGGCTACGGTCCCGCACACCGTTAGGCCGTCTTCCGCTCACGCCCCAACATCGTGCAGCCCGCCTCCAGTGGTGTCGCGACAGGCGTGAATGGAGGGACAAATGGAGACGTGTCGTCTTCAGCGATGAGAGTCACTTCTGCCTTGGTGCCAATGATGGTCGTATGCGTGTTTGGCGCCGTGCAGGTGAGCGCCACAATCAGGACTGCATACGACCGAGGCACATAGGGCCAACATCCGGCATCATGGTGTGGGGAGTGATCTCCTTCACTGGCCGTACACCTCTGGTGATCGTCGAGGGGACACTGAATAGTGCACGGTACATCCCAACCGTCATTGAACCCATCGTTCTACCATTCCTAGACTGGCAAGGGAACTTGCTGTTCCAACAGGACAATGCACGTCCGCATGTATCCCGTGCCACCCAACGTGCTCTAGAAGGTGTAAGTCAACTACCCTGTCCAGCAAGATCTCCGGATCTGTCCCCATTGAGCATGTTTGGGACTGGATGAAGCGTCGTCTCACGCGGTCTGCACGTCCAGCACGAACGCTGGTCCAACTGAGGCGCCAGGTGGAAATGGCATGGCAAACCGTTCCACAGGACTATATCCAGCATCTCTACGATCGTCTCCATGGGAGAACAGCTGCCTGCATTGCTGCGAAAGGTGGATATACACTGTACTAGTGCCGACATTGTGCATGCTCTGTTGCCTGTGTCTATGTGCCTGTGGTTCTGTCAGTGTGATCATGTGATGTATCTGACCCCAGGAATGTGTCAATAAAGTTTCCCCTTCCTGGGACAATGAATTCACGGTGTTCTTATTTCAATTTCCAGGAGTGTAGTTAAGGAGGAAGAATATAATACGAGAATTAATAAAGCAAAAACAAAAGTAATGGCATGCGACAAAAAAGATCAAGAGAAAGTCCAAGTTCATGTAGGCAATGAAGTGCTTGAACAAGTTGATAAATTTACTTATCTGGGCAGTTATATTACCAGGGATGGAAGGAGCAAGGCAGAAGTGAGAAGTAGAATTGCTCAAGCCAAGGCTGCTTTTAACAAGAAGAAAAACATCTTAACATCTAAGAGCATCAGCCTTGAATCAGGAAAAGATTTTTGAAATCATGTGTGTGGTGTGTGGCATGCTATGGGTGTGAAACATGGACTCTAGGGACAGGTGAAAACCAGAACCTAAATTGTTTTGAAATGTGGTGCTATAGACGCATGCTCAAAATAAAATGTATCGACAAGGTCACAAACAAAGTGGTTCTGGAAAGAGCAGATGAGAAGGGAAGCTTCTGGAGTTTCATTGTTAAAAGGAGAGTGCAATTTACAGGCCATCTATTAAGACGTAAATGACTCCTGAAGACAATCATAGAGGGATAAGTCGAGGGAAAAAGACCAAGAGGAAGACCACGCCTGAGGTATATGGATCAAATAGCGAAAGATGTGCGATATAACTTCTATAAAGAAATGAAGAGAAAAGCTGAAAGACGCACAGATTCGAGACAAGCTGCCATTCTAGCTGTTGCAATCCAATCCTTGGATTGACCACTACAGAAGAATACTGAAATATCAAGTTATTTTCCATGTAGTGTAGGAAGTTAAGTTTGTCATGTAAATGTATTTGGAAGCGTTGCTTTTGGGTAAACACACACACACACAAAGAGAGAGAGAGAGAGAGAGAGAGAGAGAGAGAGGCGTTGAATTTGTGGGAGGTGAGACGCCAGCGAAGACCTATCATGCTCTACTATTCATGTAGCAGGATTCCGGGTAAGAGGCACGAAGCTTGTATGTGAGCGAGTAGAGTTATGTGAGGCCATTCTTCCCGAAGCCTGAGGGATACTTCCCTTGTCTCGTATATCTTATACATTACTTGGAAAATTTTTGTTGTGGTTGGATGTATTCGCTTTCGCCTGCTTCTTGTGACACATTGTAATATTTGCTCATCTCGTTAATTAAATTATGTATCTCGTGGTATTCTATTAGGCCTCGTCTTTTTTACGTATGTGATCCTCTGCTGCCTTCACTACATCATTTCTTAATGCTGGTCGTGCATCTTGTATTGTTTTCCTTTTCCACGTTTCAGTGCAGCCTTGTAAAGTTTCGTTTGGCTATGAAAATTTAGACAGAAAACTATTGTGGATTTATAGGGATTTTGTTTTCACTCTAGTCGAAAAGGTGTCGAAATTGCTTACTGAAACAGCAGAAAAGAAGAAATATTTCCATCTCTAAAAATTGACATTTGATTTCTATCGCGACGATTCAAGTACTTCAGCGTATTTAATATTGATCAAATCATAACAATAATTCCAGAATTAATGAATGACACTCAGCACACTTTGTCAGAGTGATTTAGCATGCAACACTTAGGGTTTCTTTTGAAGGCGGCATAATCAAGACGCACATTGTGATACGCGCGTTCCGTATTCGCAAGGCTCATACCGTTGACCAGAGATTGTACATCGCAGGTATACGTCTGTCAGTGGGCCCTTTGGTTTGGTGGTGCGTAAAGTGGGAGCGATCGGGGAGCTGTGTGGAGAGCGTGGACAAGGAGCGGCTGGCTGCCGGCGGTACCAGCTCGTTTGTGAAGCAGCATTGGGGCTTGGCGGGGAGCCGGGGCACGGAGCGCGCCCGGCCTGCACTGCTGGCTTTGCAGCGGCCCGCTGCTGTGGGAACGCTATACAGGGGCAGCGGGTCGCATGGCTGAACTGGCTCTCATCGGGGCACTGTGTGACATCTCACGGAACTGCTTGCACTATTGAGTCCGTGTGAGCTGCTGTCTGGCTACTACTCTTATAGGTGAATCGCTTTTAATGAACGTTACTGGTTCCGAAATTGTTGTTCTGTTCTCGCCATTAGTGGTTACTGTTAAAGCTGCCGTGCCCGCAGTATACTGAGTTATTTGAGTTGGCATGACTCTGTCTACGTTCTTACTCCTTTCAGAGGGTCATCTCTACGGAACTTCTTGTTTGCTAATTAATAATTTGCAGTTGTAATTCTGGGATTCCTGCCCCTGAACTGAAGACGATCTCTAAGATTTTGGTTCACTGAGGGTGGCTCAGTGTAACCTTGCTATTGTGAGCTTTGTTTACAGTTTGAAAAGTTTTATCTTCCTTTTAAAGGCTGCTCAGTGTAACCTTACAGTTTTCCAATTGCGAGCATTTGTTCAAAATGTGAAACTTTTAATTCCCCTTTGAAAGGAAGGTTTCGTGCAATATTACCTTTAAAGGTGACTCAGGATAAATTTTTCTCTTTTTTAATCCACCATTTGTACGTGGTTTAGAGTAATTTTTCCCTAGTATGAACCTGTGTTTAAAGTTCTGATAAAGTTTTAACCTATCCATTGCAGTTTGAATTATTCCGTTTTGCATGCATTGGCTTCAACTAAACTTTGACATTCTCCTTTACGCTGTTGTGTTGTTAGTGGCTGTATTAAGGTTAAGCATAATCCTTGAACACTGGGAGCACACTAGCTTATGGCTAGCAGAATAGAAAGTATGATGTGACAATTACTGTTTGTTGTGTTTAGATAAGCGAAAACTATGTGTGTAATGTTGCTGAAGTTATTCCGCGCGTTGTCTAGTGCCTAGGACCTGCGTAGTCACTATGTCATGCATTGTTGTTAAAGTTGTGAGAAAATTTTCTTCCCTCTAATCATTCGGCAAATAGTTGAAGGACATCTGAATCGCGTTCTGCGGCAAGTTGAATCTTGTAAGATTGGTATTGTAAATGTGCTGTGCACTACCACGTGTTGTTGAATCCTAAGTAAAGTTGTGGGTCTTTTATGTATGTATATTTCCAAGCACCTGAATTTTCGCAGTGCAATTACATTGAAAATTTTCTAATATTTTTAGATTTCAAGTCGAGTGATATTTTGCTTTGATTAAAGTCTACCTAAACATTTGTTCCGAGTCTCTGTTTACGATTCAGATTGCCGAGCTTGCCTGTAAAACAATAATTTACTTAACTGTTCTGTGCATCTTACCAGTGTATGCTGCTCGAAGCGTCTTGAGGTGATAAAATTGACCGATTATCTCCTAATATCGTGTCGGATCTCCGTTTGCCTCGCGTAGCGCGTGAACTCGACGTGCCATGGACTCAGCGAGTCGTTGTAAGTCCCCTTCATAAATATTGAACCGTACTGCCTCTACAGCCGTCCATATTTGCAGATGTGTTGCCCGTTCTGGATTTTGTACATGAACTGACATCTTGATTTTCCCATAAATGTTCAGTTGGTTGGCAGATCATTCACTCGAACTCTGAGATGTTCTTCAACTCAATAACTAATATTTGTGGCCCAGTGATATTCATAAAAATTCGATTGTCGTTCGGGAACATGAATACCATGAATTGTAGGAAATAGTTTCCAATTAGTCGAACATACCCATTACCAGCCAATGATCGTTTCAGTTGTCCCATAGGATCCAGTTGATTAGAAGTAAACAAAGCCTTCACCATTACGGAGCTACCACCAGCTTGGATAGTACCTTGTTGACAACTTGAGAGTTTGGCTTCGTGGGGTGTGCCCCACATTTGAACCTTACTATCAGCTCTTACCAACTGAAATCAGGACTCATTCGAACACACCACGGTTTTCCAGTCGTATAGGGTTCAATAGATAGCGCCACGATCTCTCGAGACGTCGTGCTGTCCGAAAAGGCATTTGTGTCGGTCGATTGTTGCCATAGCCTAGTAACGCCAGATCTCATCACCCTGTCCAAACAGATACGTTCGTCGTACGTCCCATTCTGATTTCTGCGGTTATTTCACGCAGTGTTGCTTGTCTGTTAGCGATGATAAATCTACTAAAACATCGCTGCTCCGGGTCGTTAGGGGAAGGCGGTCGGCCAGTGTGTTGTCTGTCGTGAGAGGAAACGCCAAGAATCTGGTACTTTCCGCATGTGGATGTCGGAATAATGAATTCCCTAATGACTTACCAAATGGAATGATCCATGCGGCTAGCCCCAACTAGCATTCCGAGTTCAAAGCATGTTAATTTCTGTCGTGCGACCATAATCACACGGGAAACCGTTTCACATGGATCACTGGGTGCAAATGACAGCTCCGCCAATGCACTGCATTTTTATACCCCGAAATTACCACCATCTGTGTACATGTACGAGGTCTGTCTAAAAAGTATCCAACCTTTGATTTTTCCGCGCAAAATAGAGACGAAGCGCGGCCTCACTGTACACAGTAAAGGAAGAGAACTTTATGCGCATGCGTGAATTTTGTCCCCGCCTTCCAGGGCGTCAGTCGCTACCTGTCAGTCGCTGAGTGAGGTGCTACACAACGTGTTTGTCGGATTACTGATTCTCTCAAGATGACTGAACGTGTTCAGCAAATTTTGTCAAAAGCTTGGTGATTCTCAAAGCGAAACAATTCGTAAGATTCAGCAGGTGTTTCGAGAAGATCCAACGGGTATAACACAAATTAAGGAGTGGTTCAACCGACTCAAAAAAGGCAGGCCCTAAACTGCTCGAAATTCAGCTGTTGTTGAGAGGGTGCAAAATTTGGTGATGGAAAATCATCGTTTGTCCGTGCGGGAGATTGCCGAAGAGGTTGAAGTGAGTAAAGATTCTGCATATGCAATTCTGTGTGATCATTTGAACATGCACCGAATGGTTGCGAAATTTGTGCCCAAGTTGTTGTCGCTTGAACAAAAGAACTTCCGTTTTGACGTTGCACAGGACCTGGACACCACCAATACTGATCCTGAGTTTCTGAACACCGGGATAACTGGAGATGATCATGGGTGTAAGGGTACAACCCATAAACATAAGGACAGTCGTCGCAATGGAAGCATCCCGAGTCTCCAAGGAAGTGCGACAGGTGCGAAGCAAAATCAAGGTGATGCTGACTTTTTTCCTTCATGTCCGTGGAATTGTGTATCTCGAATACGCACCGGAAGGCCAAACAGTGGCGAAGGAGTACTATCAAGATGTTCTCCAGCGACTCCGTGACGCAAATCGGAGCAAAAGACCAGATATGTGGACGGAGGAAAACTGATAACTGCATCACGACAACGCCCCTACACATTCATCCAACTTGATCCAAAATTTCTTGGACAAACATGGAATTACAGCCGTTTGTCAACCTCCCTACTATCCAGACATGGCTCCTTGCGACTTCTAGTTGTTTCCAAACTTGAAGAGGCCACTGAAAGGATACAAGTTTGAGAGTAGAAGAGAGATAATGCGGAACACGAAGACGGAGCTGAAAACCATTCCAAAAGAAGACTTCCAGAGGTGTTTCCGGCAGTGGAAGGATCGGTGGGTTAAGTCTGTGCAAGCACAAGGGGCCTACTTTGAAGGGGATTAGGGTCTCAACCCCGTCAGGTATTCGAAATATTTTTTCTGACCAAAGGTCGGATACTTTTTAGACAGGCCTCGTATATCGCTAAGCAGTGACTTTTGACACCTCAGTTTATGTTTTAGTATATCCTTAACATGGGTTCAGTTCTTCCACCCCAGCACGCTGTTTCCTGTTCACCTAACACATTTAAAAGTAAAACAGAAATAATATTGCACATTATTTTTCCCTTTGCATAATATAGTGAAATAGTCTTGTAAGTAATACAGAATTATACCTGGCACTGATACTATTCTTGAATGCCAGCATGTGCAACTGGTTGGTTGTATGTTCAGTTCTTTCACTTAATCTATTTTATCAACTTATCCAGAATACGCAGCATTTAAGGAACCACTGTTGCGTGCAGCAGATGGCATGCAGTAAGTGCGGCTCACCCTTGTCGCGCATTGGCTGGAGGCGCGAGGCGAGCAGCACGGGGGAACTCCAGCCGAGCGAGGCCACCCATACGACGGCGATCATCTTGTAGGCGTGGAACTGAGTCTGCCAGCGCCGCGACTTGAGCGGCCGGCAGATGGCGAAGTAGCGCTCCAGCGATATGGCCACCAGCGTCCACACGCCAACCGACACGGACACCGCTGCTTGGAGGCAGACAGAACACGCACTTGCCATGAGGCCCGCCGGCGACAACTCACACAGCGCAGCATGTGAACAAGTATCAGTACATTAATGAAACCAAGGCAAGGGGAAAACAATGTTTTTATAGTTACAATAAATTACATTTATACATGAACTCAAGTTTCCTTTCAGGCTAATACACTTCACCCATGCCGTTAACAGCGATTGTAACGCTGAGGTGCCAGAATTCACGGGGTTATTCCTAATATCGTGTCAGACAAGTTATAGCTCAGCATAGTGCAGCAACTCTACGTATCATGGACTCAACAAATGTTTGAAGTTCCTTTAAGAAATACTGAGCCGTGCTGTCGCAAAAGTTGTTGCCGGAGTAGCATGTTTGTGCATGAACTGACCTCTCGATTATGCCCCATTAATGTCCGATTCGTTTTATATCGGGAATCGAGGTGGCAAAATGATTAGCTAGAGTTGTCCACAATGTTCTACAGACCAATCGTGAACTACAGTAGCCCAGAGAGATGGCGCATTGTCATCCATAAAAATTCAGTCCTTGTTTCACAACATGAGAACCAAGAATGACTGCAAGAGGTGTCCAAGTAGCCAAGCATACTCATTCTCACTCCACGTTCCACGTAAAGGCAGCCCACATCATTATGGAGCGACCACCATCCTGCACGGAGCCCTGTAGACTTCAGTGGTCCATGGTTTGCTGGGGCCCGAGCCACACTAGGACCCTACCAGCGGTTGTTACCAACTAAAATCGGGACTCTTCTGATCAGACCAGTCGTGTAGGGTCCAACCGACATGGTCACGAGCCCAGGAGATACCCTGCAGGCGATGTTGTACTGTTAATAAAGGCACTTGTGTCGGTCGCCAGCTGGCATAACCCAATAATGACAAATTTCACCGCACGGTCCTGACAGATACATTCGTCGTACTTCCCACATAGATCCTACGCTTATTTCTGGCAGTGTTGCTTGTCTCTTAGCAATGACAACTCTACGCAAATATCGCTGTTCCTGTCACTAAGTTAAGGCTGTCGGCCAATGCGTTGTCCTTGGTGAGGGGCAATGGTTGAAGTTTGGCTTCCTTAGCACACTCCTGACACCATATCTCGGAATACTGAATTTCCTAATAAAGTCTTTCATGGAGTGTCCCATGCGTTTAACTCCAACTACCATTCCTTCAATATTTGTTAACTGACATCATGCGGTCACAATCACGTACAAACTTTTTCACATAAATCATCTGAGAACAAACGACGGTTCCACTGCCATTTTATACCTTGTGTACGCGATACTACAACCATCGGTATATGTGCATGTCGCCATCCCATGACTTGCCACCTCAGCGTATTCTGTACCTCAAGTTTTATTCCAGGAGGTCTCCAAAAGAAACAATTATAACTGGCATTACCAATGAGCTGTTGCCTGCTTCTCCTGCTCCCGTAAGTAGATTACATATATAAATGTTTGGTTGGGTGCAAGTGTTGTATAGAATGAAGGGTACTCTGTGACTCAGATAGTATGAGTAGTGTCGTTTTTCAGTAACTCATGCCTCCTCTTGTGCTCTCGAGGGGCCTATCCTTCCGTCTCGTAAACCGAAAATTCGTTAGGAATGCAATTTGCGGGAGCCCATTCAAGGGAAACCACAGGCCAACGGACAGGTTCGCTGTGTTTCGACACATCCTTAACTATTCCTGTCGAAAAGTGCTTTGAATTCATATTTGTAACCCATTATTTGTAATCCTTCTCTTCAATTTGTAGTTGCATTATTATTATATTTAGAAAATGTAAATCCCACTGGATTCGCAGTGAAATAAATGTAGGAAACTATTCTACGACGAAAGGAACAGAGATATCAGACGAAAGAGGTTAACATTTATATTGTGTCAATCAAAAGTAGTTATCCTAAAGTTAAGATTATGAAAGTAACTGACAGATAATATCACTTTACAAAGGCAACGTTCAGTAATAATTCTTTCGCTTGCTTTCGTATGCAGGTTAGAAATTTTGTGCTGTTTACTGGAAAATACTTTTCTTCCAGCTAGAGCCGTACATGGAATATCACTAACTCATTTCATATTTTTACTGAGAAGGTCTCTGAGGCATAAAAATATTGAGGAAGTCTTAGGAGACAAAATTAATAACTTTTGAATTACACACATGATAAGAAGCACATCACGCTTATTTTAAATGAAAATCACAAGTGTACACAAAATATACCTAACATGGTTATTGTTCTTCAGGCACGATAGTGTGAAATGACAACATATAAATATACTAGAAAAATTAGCCTTGCCCTCATATGTACCTCTTCACTATCTGAAAAGTACCGCACAAAAGAATTCAGAATACGTTAACATGGACTTTTTATCGAAGCAAACAAATTTGTACAAGTTCTGTCAATTATGTATGTGGAACACAACGACTGTGTTGAACAAGCGTTTTCAGAAATAACCACAACAAACTGCTTTCTGCGATGGTTAAATTTTTGTAATGCCATGACCGATGTTTAATCGCTTAGTGACTCATCTCCAGATAGTACCTTTATTGTTTATTAGGAGCATTGTGGGAGTTGTGTAGATATGACAAAAAAAAAAAAAAAAAAAAAAAAAAAAAAAAAAAAAACAAAAAACGGGTAAGCACAGAATGTCACGACGTATTGCGAATTATTTACGTCATAAGACTGAATGCTTACTTGTTTCGTCTTCTCTGTCTTGTCACTGCTACATAACCGCCACAGTGCTCCAAACAATCTATGATAGTGTGTGTAATGTAATTTTGAGTCGTTAGGCGACTCAAAACCGATCACAGCCTATCGAAAACTGAATCACCACAAAAGGCGACTGGTTCTACTTATTTCTAAAACATGTAAATCGTTGAACGGAGTGTCAGTGACGGAAGTTTATATTTTGATGGGTACATTCAGATTCGCTAGATTGCATATGGATTGGAAAACACGAGCAATAATGCCTCTTTCCCGCAGAAACATTTTCTCTGAACAGAATACTGAAACTAAGAAATCGTCTTCATGTAATGGAAAATATTGAAGGTCGCTACGTGGAACACAGGATTCTCTAGGTGAGATTGCTGTTAAAGAGAAGGGAGAATTGTCTCAATAAGCAACAGAAAGAATGGCAATTATTGATGTGGAAGTGATCCCTTTCGAAACAATGTCAGTAATGAAACGGTTTGTTCATATTGAATCAAACCGTATTGATTTCAAAAAAGTTATAAGTTGTGGAGTTTCAGAATATCATGTACATAATGAAGCACAGATGAGCATAAATACAGGAATCCGTAGTAAATATAAGCTCCTGCACCTCCTGTGGTTGAATCTGAAAAAGAGGTTTTATGGCTGTTTCGAGATACCGTTGAACGAAACAAAATGCCTCTCTCTTGCCTTGATTCCATTTTCAGGGTTTCAGAAACTGCAGTTGATCAGAAAGTAAGGAGCAAGAGCAAGGTGAAAAGATACTTTGTAACTATGACCAGGTGTATTGTACTTCCACTTAATAAAATTATTCTATTTTGAAATGCCGAAGAGACTACTTGGCATAAAATGATGCCGCAATTTAGTAACCTTACATGCATTTTCAGCAGACGAATAATTAGTTCTTAGAACACAAACGACTTAGTAATATAAAGTTGTAATTTGAAATACAAATAAATTGCTGAAAGATGAAAGGTAAAACAATATGAAATTTTCCAAAGTAATTTATCATGAACAATGTATAATTAGCAAAAACGTAATAAATGTAAGAAAGCTTCACTCCCACAAAGATGATGGTATAATGACGGAACTATTACACAATGTACTCCACAAACCACCCTAAAAAATTGGTGGTACTCGTATGCCCCACTGATCATGAAAGGCTTGATTGAGAATTATTAGGCATATTTCATCATGGTAAAAAAAGAAACAAAGACGATTAAGGCGGACAATTTACCACCCCCAACATATAATTCCGTAGATAATAATTTCTATACCAAATATTTCTGGACACTTTGCAAACTTCCAACTACACTCGCTGCGTTTCCACAGTCAGTCTCCTCATCGGAGCTTCCGGTTACTCCTTGTCGCTGCCTCCGGTTATCTCTGGCAGAGCCGTAGCAGCCGACGAACAGTCGGAGTCTGGAAGTGGTAGAGTGAGGGGACACTCTTTTGACTGAAGTACATCTACATGAATGCGTGGTGTCTGTCTTTTTTGGACATGTCTGAAAGAAGGGGCATCACACATTCATACAACTGATTCGCCTCGATGGGCAATGGAACCACCACATTCAGTACGGATGCAACGTTCCGTCCGATTTCCTTCTGGAATCTCTAAGTAACTAGCATGGAGGACATGGACAAGGACTGTGGATAGGTGACGCTAGATGGGGACATGGGACGGCTGAGAGGCGTGCCGAGATAATCTGCGCAATTTTGATGATCACAGTGTCCAGTTGGCGCAGTGGTTAACACAACTGGAATGTAAGCAGGTAATCCAGAGTTCGAGTCCCAGTCCAGTACACATTTTCACTCGTCGCCGCTGATGCCCCATAAAGACATGACGCAGCTAAGGTCAGTTGTCCGCTTTCCTTTCCTTTCTCACACGTTCTCCTCCAACATAAATAGCTGATCCATTTAAATGGTCTATAAATTGGGGTTTCCGATCAGTGCAAAGTCTCTGTTTATCTACAGTGCGGTCGCAGGAGGCGATGAGAAAATGTACGAGGCGGTCATTTGGCGAAACGCACCGTGTGTGTTCTACTACACACAGACCGTCTATGAAGCTTCGACACTGATTTTATTCCTGGCGTATAGGTGTCGTCAGCGAAATAACTACGGCAGCAATTTGAACTGACAACTCAAAACAAGCTATGTGGATCCGATCAACCACTTGTGAGCAGACAGTGTTAAGTAGTGAATTTGCAATCTTTGTATGTAAACGTAGTTGTATTTCAAATCTAGATGGAGCAACGTCTTTAAATGAGATGTTCAAGAAATTCTGAAGGATATACTGAAAGAGGGAAAATTGTGTGCATAGTGTCCCGCACGTTTTGACAATGACTCACATACACTTGCCACGACGTGACTGAAATATAAAACGCAAACCCATACAGTTCTTTTCTGGGAAAGATCAATAAGAAACTACCACAAAACGACAAAGTACAAGAGTTCACATGAAGGGTCAACGCTTTGACGACATAACTGACGCGCGAGTTGAGCAACAGTCTGAAGGAGGACTTTCCTGGTAATTTGGCATGCTTGCATGAACCTTATGCACCTTGTATTCAAGTGGTGGTAGTGGGGGGGGGGGGGGGGGGGGACGGGGGGGGAGGGCGTTCTGTTTTCGCCTGGAAGGGGGTAGTGGTGGTGGTGAGGGTACTGTATTTGCAATTAAGGTACGTTCTTGCATAAGAGCTTAATCTAAAAAGTTTTTCACATATAAAGCCCAGAAAAAAAATATTTTTAGACTATAGCGGCCTGTAGCCTGGGGCGGCAGAGAGAATTTGGACTGAGGAGGGTGGTGTGTCAGGGTAGGCCGTGCGGCTGTGTGAACCGCTGTGCCAAGATGGCTTAGTAGCAGGTTGTACATCAGCGACAGAGCGGCGAGATTGTGTTTCTAACATCCCGCCGGTCTATGGCCTATGCGACCCTTTTCACTTCGCGTGATCGTGAGTCGTTTGTCGCAAGTTCACTGAAGTAATGTGGCGAACCCCTTTAGTAAGAACACAACCAAGATTACGTTCCAAGCCCAATATCCACGAATGTGAACATATGAAGCAGAAAACATCTAGCGTGGTGAGCTACGCCTACATCCATAGAACATCAGTGGTATTTAGTTTTCGATTACGGTCAGGGTAGTCAATGTTAAGCTGATTATCGAAGAAGCGTGCACGAATATGGTTACCGGTGCTGCCGGCAAACTCACATGTAAATATCGGCGCTGTTACGGTTGAACATGTTGGCCTAGGCGTGAAGACACTGAATATTCGAGCGACCTTTTGAGATACCCGCCGATTCCGTTATCTCCACTCCTTAGCCTTGTGATTGGTTTGATACGGTCAGCCACGAATTCCTCTCCGGTGGCAACAACTTCATCTCAGAGTAGTATTTGCAACCTACGTGCTCAATTATATGCTGGACGTTTTCGACATTCGTCTGTAGCACCACACCACAAAAGCTTCGATTCTCTTCTGTTCCAGTTTTCCCACAGTCCATGTTTCACTACCATTGAATGCTGTGCTCCATACGGACATTCTCAAAAATTTCTTTCTCAAATCAAGACCCATATTTGGCACTAGTGGACTTCTCTTGGCCAGGAATGCCCTTTCTGCGGTGCTACCCTGCTTTTGATGTCCTACTTGCTCCGTCCGTCATTGGTTATTTTGCTACCTAGGTAGTAGAATTCCTTAACTTCATCTACTTGATGACCATCAATTCTGATGTAAAGTTTCTATCTATTCTCATTTCTGCAACGTCTTATTACTTTCGTCTTCATTCGATTTACTGTCAGTCCATATTCTGTACTCATTAGACTGTTCTTCAATTTCACTCTAAATAGCAACGCCGTCAGTCAATCGTATCACATCCCTGAACTTTTATTTTTCAATTACTGCTTCTTCGATGTGTAATTTGAGCACTAGGGGCGAAAGACTACCTCCTTCTCTTACACCCTTTTTAATTCGAGCATTTTGTTCTAGGTCGTCCACTCTCCCTCTTGGCTGTTGTACATATTGTGTATTACCCGTCTCTCCCTGCAGCTTACCCCCATTTTTCTCAGAATTTCGAACATCTTACATCACTTTACATTGTCGAACCCTTTTTTCCAGGGCGACAAATCCTATGAGCGTGTCTTGATTTTTCTTTAGTACTGCTTCCATTATCAACTACTACGTCAGAATTGCCTCTCTGGTGGCTTTACCTTTCATAGAGGCAAACTAATCGTCGTCTAACACAGCCTTTTCCAGTCTTCTGTGTATTACACTTATCAGCAACTTGGCTGCATTAACTGTTAAGCTGATAGTGCGATAATTCTCGCCACTTCCCCCAATGATTTTAGAAATTCTGATGGAACGTTATCAATCGCTTTTGCGTTATTTGATATTAAGTCCTCCAAAGCTCTCTTAAATTCTGATTCTTTTACTGGATTCCCAATCTCTTCCTAATCGACTCTTGTTTCTTCTTCCATCACAGCAGACAAATATTCCCCCTCATAAAGGCCTTCAATGTCTTCTTTCCACCTATCCGCTCTCTCCTCTGCATTTAATAGTGGAATTCCAGTTGCACTCTTAATCTTACCAACCTTGCTTTTAATTTCACCAAAGGTCGTTTTCACTTTCCTATGTGCTGAGTCAGTCTTTCCTACAATCATATCATTCCAGATTTCTTCACATTTTTAATGCACTCGTTTCGTCTTAGCTTGCGTGAACTTCCTACGCATTTCATTCCTCAGTGACTTGTATTTCTATATTCCTGAATTTCCGTGAACATTTTTGCACCTCCACCTTTCATTTATCAGCTGAAGTATTTCTTTTTTTTACTCACGATTTTTTCGCAGTCAATTTCTTTGTACGTATGTTCTTCGTTCCGACAAATGTGATTGCCCTTTGTGGAGATGACCGTTCCGCTTTAACTTTACTGCCTTCTGAGATTTTCGTTACTGCTGTAGCTATAGCCTTAGAGAACCTCAAGCGAATCTCGTCGTTCCTTAGTACTTTCGTATCCCACTGGTTATCGTATTGATTCCAACTAACTGAGCTCTACAACTTTATCCTACTCTTCACCACTGTTAGATTGTGAATATGGTTCAAATGGCTCTGACCACTATGGGACGTAACATCTGAGGTCATCAGTCCCCTAGAACTTAGAACTACTTAAACCTCAGTAACCTACGGACATAACACATATCCATGCCCGAGGCAGGATTCGAACCTGCGACCGTAGCGGTCGCGCGGTGCCAGACTGAAGCGCCTAAAACCACTCGGCCACACCGGCCGGGAGGTTAGATTCTGATCTGAGTATATATCTGATACTGGGTACGCCTTATAGCCCAGTATCTGATTTCGGAATCTCTGCCTGACAATGAAGTAATCTGAAAACTTCCGGCGTCACCGGGCCTTTGCCAAGTATACCTCCTCCTCTTGTCATCCTTGCACTGAGTATTCTCTGTTACAAGCTGAAATTTATTACAGACTTCAGTTGTCTTTCTCCTCTCTCATTTCTTGTTCAAAGTCCCTATTGTTGTTGTGATCTTCCGTCCAAATACTGGTTTCGTGCAGCTCTCCATGCTATTGTACCATGTGCCAGCCTCTTCATCTTCAAGTAACTATTGCAACCTACATCCTTTTGAATTTGCTTATTGTGTTCGTCTCTTGGTCTTCCTCTACGATTTTACCCTCTACGCTTCCCTCCAACACTAAATTGGTGATCACTTGAAGCCTCAGAACGTGTCCAATCAACCGATCCCTCCTTACAGTCAAGTTGTGTCGTAAATTCCTCTTCTCCCCAATTCTATTCAGTACCTCCTCTTCAGTTACGTGATCTATCCATCTAATTTTCGTCATTCCTCTGTAGCACCACATTTCCAAATCTTCCATTCTCCTCTTGTTTAAATTGTTTATCGTCCATTTTTCACCTCCATACACGGCTACACTTCATAAAAATATTTTCAGAGAAAGAATTCCTGAGACATAAGTCAATATAGGATGTTAACGAATTTCTTATCGTCAGAAATGTTTTCCTTGTCATCGTAAGTCTACGTTTTATATCCTTTCTACTTAGACTTGCTGCCCAAATAGCAATAATCATCTAATAATTTAAGTGTATCATTTACTAATTCCCTCAACATCAGCTGATTTAATTCGACTGCATTCCATTATCCTTGTTTTGCTTTTGTTGATGTTCATTTTATATCCTCCTTTCAAGACACTTTCCGTTTCGTTAAACTGCTCTTCCAAGTCCTTTGCTGTCTTTGGGAGAACCACAATGTAATCGGAAACCCTCAAGTTTTTATTTGTTCTCCCCAGATTTTAATTCTCACTCGAAATTTTTCATGTGTTTCCTTTACTCTAGACCGAATAACATCGGGTATAGGCTACAACCTTGTCTCACTCTCTTCCCATCCACGGCTTTCCTTCGTGCCCTTCGACTCTAAGAGTCATCTGGTGTATGTAGAAATTTTAGATAGTTTTTCGTTCCTTGTATTTTACCCCTGCTACCTTCAGAAATTGAAAGAGCCTATTCTAGTCAACCCTGTCAAACATTTTCTTTAAGTCTAAAAAATGCTATATATGTAGGTTTGTCCTTCCTTAACTTCTCTTCTAAGATAAGTCGTAGAGTCAGTATTGCCTCGCGTGTTCATATATTTCGACAGAATCCAGACTTATCTTCCCCGAGGTCTGCCTCTTTCAGTTTTTTCCATGAGTCTGTACAGAATTCGTGTTAGTATGCTGCAAACGTGACTTATTAAACTGTTAGTTCGGTAATACTCACATCTAGCAGCACCTGCTTTCTTTGGAATTGGAAATATTATATAATTCTTGAAGTCTGAGGTTATTTTGCCTGGCTCATACATCTTGCACATCAGCTGGAAGAGTTTTGTCATTGCTGGCTTTCCCCGTGTCTATTAGTAGTTATAACGGAATGTTGCCTACTCCGGAGGCCTTCTTTCGACTTAGGCCTTTCAGTACTCTGTTACATTCTTCACGCATTATCATGTCGTCCATTTCAGCTTCGTCTGCGCCTCTTCCATTTCCGTAACATTGTCCTCAAGTACATCACCTTTGTATAGACCCTCTATATAATCTTTCCACCTTTCTACTTTTCCTTCTTTGCTTAGGTCTTGTTTTCCCTCTGAGCTCTTGATATTCATACAGATGGTTCTTTTTTCTCCAAAGAGCTCTTTAATTTTCCTGTAGGCTGCATCATCTAGTGATATATGCTTTTACATCCTTACATATGTCCTCTAGCCATTCCTGCCTAGCCAAATTGCACTTCCTGTCGAGCTCATTTTTGATACGTTTGTGTTCCTTTTCGCCTGCTTCATTTACTGCACTTTTATATTTTCTCCTTTAATAAATTAAGCGCATATGCTCCTGTAAATGTTCCTTTTGCTACTTCCCCTATAACTGCATTGCAGTCCCCCATGACTATTACATTCTCATCTTCCTTTACGTTGTGTATCACCGTTTCAATATCCTCAAATACTTTCTCTATCTCTTCGGAGGAGTCGACCGAAACTCTTTAGAAACTGAGACTATGGATTATTCTTCTCCTGGACACCCGTTCGGAGATAGAGGTGGCGACAGAACACCGTCGCAACCGCGAGGAACCACGACGAGGGCCTCTTTGGTAACCGATTTAACACAACAACAGCCTCTCTCCAGCGATTCGTGGGCGGATGGGGTGGAATTCGACTCTTTGGCAGGCACATCACTTGCAATTAGGGGGTGCTAACAGTCCCCCACTCCTCCCATCTCTTGCAAACATCATACTAATAGAGACGACGGGATGGCGTTGGTGTGACTAAACCCGTCGCCACTGCTTACACTGATGACTACCGCTGCCTTCGAGGGCGAACGAGAATCATATCGAATCGTGACTATCAGCTTTGAAAACACCCGGTCGCGCACGAAGCTGTCATTAGTACGCGACACACTTTATGCGGCCGACACTGAGGTGGCCTTATTGCAACAGGTACACGTTCCAGGGATTCTAGGCATCTCTGGATTAACAACTTGCATTCCCATGCGTTGGAATACGGCACTGGCGCCGCAGTTCTCAAAGACGGTTTAATAGCCACTGATGGACGTCATGTACCGAATTCCAGGGGCATGGAGCATACGGTCCAAGTGTTACAGCTTGTCAGTGTTTACGCACCGTCGGGTGCCAGCAACAGGCGTGAAAGTCCGGTATGCTTTACTGAGGAATCAATGCCGTTATGCAGGGGTAGGGTAGATGACATAGGGATAGGAACCGACTTTAATTGTACACAATCTCCTTAAGGACTAAATTACTCATAATTCACCATGCCCAGTATCGGCGCTGTCATTCGCGAACATCCTCTATGCTGATAGACCGTGTTTCACACTCTATACGGAACATTTGTCTATCAGAATTGTCAGGTTATATACCTCCCGCTCTCTCAGGGATGCGTTCACAGCAGCCGAGTAGTGGCCAGCAGCATTTCCTGTCCACACAGTTCACATATGTACCATCACGCTTCGACGCCAACAGGGGTGGCGCATCCGCAGCCCGCGACCACACCGGAATGTCAAGCGGCGCTGGGAGAGACGTGGAGACTGTGCCTAGGACTATGGATGCGTCTGCTTTACAGTGGTAGCTAGTCTGTAGAAAGCCGACCCTGGGACTCATCTTGAAGACGTTTATTAGGGATGCTGGGGCATGGGGGGCGCAGCCTGCAGAGATCTACTACGCCGTTCTCAGTAAGTGTTCCGTTACGCCTCCATCACCGCCAGATGACTGTCAACCGAAGAAAAATAAAGATTGTGACTCTGAGCTGTAATCACTTCATAGGGACCGTCATTCGTACAAGTAAAATTGTCGGAATCCCCTATGAACCGCTTTCCATGTACCATATAGCCATGAAAAGAGAGCGTAGATGCAGGACATTGTTAGATGAGGTGACGACAGCAGATAGCGTCCGGCATGTGACGCAAAGAGACATACACAATTCGTACTTTAACCATTATTCTCACCTGTACGCGGAGAAGGTATCTGATCCAGAGATAATTGCAGCTTTCGCTCATTTGATGCACGCCGCAGTTACTTCCGAACTCGAACAGGAACTGCTAGAACCGCTGACCAAAGAAGAAATGCTGGATGCCGTAGGAAAAGGGGGTACCTTGTAAGACACCTCGACCAGATGGGTTACACATGTAGTTCTACAGGACGTTCCAGAGGCAATTGGTACCCTACTGGAGTATTATATGTCAAGAGCACAATACGTTAGACGTTCAAATTCCGGCTCTCTTTGTAAAAGCTGTCATCATCCCAATCCGTAAACCTCGCAGAGGATCACGTATTAAGAACTACCGACCATTAACTTTGTTGAAATACACTCCTGGAAATGGAAAAAAGAACACATTGACACCGGTGTGTCAGACCCACCATACTTGCTCCGGACACTGCGAGAGGGCTGTACAAGCAATGATCACACGCACGGCACAGCGGACACACCAGGAACCGCAGTGTTGGCCGTCGAATGGCGCTAGCTGCGCAGCATTTGTGCACCGCCGCCGTCAGTGTCAGCCAGTTTGCCGTGGCATACGGAGCTCCATCGCAGTCTTTAACACTGGTAGCATGCCGCGACAGCGTGGACGTGAACCGTATGTGCAGTTGACGGACTTTGAGCGAGGGCGTATAGTGGGCATGCGGGAGGCCGGGCGGACGTACCGCCGAATTGCTCAACACGTGGGGCGTGAGGTCTCCACAGTACATCGATGTTGTCGCCAGTGGTCGGCGGAAGGTGCACGTGCCCGTCGACCTGGGACCGGACCGCAGCGACGCACGGATGCACGCCAAGAGCGTAGGATCCTACGCAGTGCCGTAGGGGACCGCACCGCCACTTCCCAGCAAATTAGGGACACTGTTCTCCTGGGGTATCAGCGAGGACCATTCGCAACCATCTCCATGAAGCTGGGCTACGGTCCCGCACACCGTTAGGCCGTCTTCCGCTCACGCCCCAACATCGTGCAGCCCGCCTGCAGTGGTGTCGCGACAGGCGTGAATGGAGGGACGAATGGAAACGTGTCGTCTTCGGCGATGAGAGTCGCTTCTGCTTGGTGCCAATGATGGTCGTATGCGTGTTTGGCGCCGTGCAGGTGAGCGCCACAATCAGGACTGCATACGACCGAGGCACACAGGGCCAACACCCGGCATCATGGTGTGGGGAGCGATCTCCTACACTGGTCGTACACCTCTGGTGATCGTCGAGGGGACACTGAATAGTTCACGGTACATCCAAACCATCATCGAACCCATCGTTCTACCATTCCTAGACCGGCAAGGGAACTTGCTGTTCCAACAGGACAATGCACGTCCGCATGTATCCCGTGCCACCCAACGTGCTCTAGAAGATGTAAGTCAACTACCCTGGCCAGCAAGATGTCCGGATCTGTCCGCCATTGAGCATGTTTGGGACTGGATGAAGCGTCGTCTCACGCAGTCTGCACGTCCAGCACGAACGCTGGTCCAACTGAGGCGCCAGGTGGAAATGGCATGGCAAGCCGTTCCACAGGACTACATCCAGCATCTCCACGATCGTCTCCATGGGAGAATAGCATCCTGCATTGCTGCGAAAGGTGGATATACACTGTACTAGTGCCGACATTGTGCATGCTCTGTTGCCTGTGTCTATGTGCCTGTGGTTCTGTCAGTGTGATCATGTGATGTATCTGATCCCAGGAATGTGTCAATAAAGTTTCCCCTTCCTGGGACAATGAATTCACGGTGTTCTTATTTCAATTTCCAGCAGTGTATGATATAAAAATGTTCACACGTCTGCTGGCAGCTCGAATTCGGCGGACGAACGCTCGTGTCCTATCAATGGACCAAGCGCCCTGTGGTGCTACAACGAACTGGTCTCTCTTGCTAAGATGCGTCGTGTACCAGGAGCGCTGGCGGCCATAGCATTTGATCGTGTCAGTCATATGTACGTTTAGCTGTGAGATTTGCGACACCGCCTCACGGCATCGTTTCTAGGTGGTCTGCGTATGCATATGATCTGACGTTTTCGTGACGAGCGTGATGTACGTAGGACCTTGGGGTAGTTAGCCACTTATGACGCAGCTTTGGGGGGCCGTATAAATGTACATAAATCGATGACCTTGTATACTGGCACTTGGACGGCCTCTGCAAGCGTCGCTCCACTCAGACTGTGCGATAAAATTCGCTTTTTTAGTATCGACTTCACGGACTCTATCTCACGCACGGCAATCCTTAATTATCGGATCCTCTTGCAGCATATGCGTGCTGGACTTATGGCACTCGTCTACGTGCATTGGACCTGCATCAACGGACCCAATTTATTAATGACTATCAGGCTTCACAAATTCCGCATGTAGCGCAAACGCTACCGATGCCTAAACACACAACTCGGAGCCTCATGGCGGCATTCAGTTCTTCTGTCAGCACTGGAATGATATTTGAGGTTCGATACGATTCCCTCACTCTTCCTAAGGGATGCGGTGGACTTGGCCACATCGATGTTCGTGATCGAGCAGTGTCTCTGTAAGTTGGTATGCACCTCAAGCTTTGGCGGCGAGGCCCGACCGGCCTCACGGGATTACGGGTGGAGTCTCTGGCACAATCATCCCTTGACCCACTGGTGGCATTTACTGAGACACCGGTGCCATTTTGCCACTTTGGGAGGTTTTATCTGGAGTATAGAGACGTTCTCCCCGTCTCTCGTTTACCAATGGCCACTGACATCCATCGTACTCTACTTCGGTGCCGTCCGCCAAATGTCGTCGGACTGACATGTCCTGCCGTGCACTGGAACGTAATATGGCCCACTGTCAACGCGGTAACGCTGGATTCAGACGTACGTTCTACCTGATACTTGACGGTGAAGAGAAAACCGATTACTCTAGAGAGACTCTTGCAGATTCACCTTTATGTGTGAGCTGCAACGTTCAAGGTACAGACGGCCACCGGCTACATTGTGAGCCTGCGGAAGAAAGCCCGTATTTTGTGCAAAAAATTTTGGCTCTCTCTTTACGGATGTCACCCGCTTTTTTAGATTCACGTGCTCTCGTCTACAAGGACGCAGTTTACTACCCGAGGACGAAACACAACGCTGACACGTGGATCGTAGGTCGCGTTATATATTATTTGGAGGTGAGGCCATAGGGGTTACGGATTTTTGGAGCTATGTAATGTTGTTGATTTAATTTGTTCTGAAATCGGTACTGATATTCAAGACCACAAAAGTGGGTTAAAAGCTGTGAGCTTTCCGAGGAAGTTAAACTTGCATTACTGCGCAACTGTTTCATCGGGTATCCAGTCTAGCTTACCAAATTCCCAACCAGACTAACATTAATTATGACCTTTTGGTACTCATCTTATGATAATCGGTGATTTTATACGACAATTTAAATAAAAAGAAATAAATCAGTTTATATTTGGACATTTATTTTAACATTGATCATTGTTCCATTAAAATTTCAGCATATCAAACTTGATGCATAACTAAACTGGTGCCTTATTTAGGATTTTGAAAGTGTGAGTTTGTAATCTTACAGAACACATCAAATAGGAAGCCAAGATTGGGAGACTACATACAACGCTGCATTCATAAAATAACACACGAAGAACGTTGAGACATCCCCAAGAGGAAATTAACCACAACCAACCGATTCAATTTTTACCCAAAGAAGTTACGTTCGTAGTGCAATCCTGTCCGTCATGAAATTACCACACACTGTCCTAAATGCTTTCTCCGAAAATTATTTCGAGCAGTTAGTCCACGAACCCACGCGAATTGTAAATGGTTGCGAAAACACACTTCACCTCTTAGCCACAAACAATCCAGAACTGATAGAGAGCATCATGACTGATACAGGGATTAGTGATCACAAGGTCGTTGTAGCTAGGCTCAATACCGTTTCTTCCAAATCCATCAGAAAGAAACGAAAATAATTCTATTTAAAAAAGCGGATAAAGTGTCACTAGAAGCCTTCCTAAAAGACAATTTCCATTCCTTCCGAACTGACTATGCGAATGTAGACGAGATGTGGCTCAAATTCAAAGATATAGTAGCAACAGCAATTGAGAGATTCATACCTCATAAATTGGTACGAGATGGAACGGATCCCCCGTGGTACACAAAAAAGGTCCGTTGCAGAGGCAACGGAAAAAGCATGCGAAGTTCAGAAGAAGGCGAAATCCCGAAGATGGGCTAAAATTTACAGACGCGCGAAATTTGGCACGGACTTCGATGCGAGATGCCTTCAATAGGTTCCACAACGAAACATTGTCTCGAAATTTGGTAGAAAATCCGAAGAAATTCTGGTCGTATGTAAAGTACACAAGCGGCAAGACGCAGTCAATACCTTCGCTGCGCAGTGCCGATGGTACTGTTACCGACGATTATGCCGCTAAAGCGGAGTTATTGAACGCAGTTTTCCGAAATTCCTTCACCAGAGAAGACGAATGGAATATTCCAGAATTTGAAACACGAACATCTGCTAGCATGAGTTTCCTAGAAGTAGATACCTTAGGGGTTGCGAATAAACTCAAATCACTTGATACGGGCAAGTCTTCAGGTCCAGATTGTATACCGATTAGGTTCCTTTCAGATTACGCTGATACTATAGCTCCCTACTTAGCACTCATATACAACCGTTCGCTCACCGATAGATCTGTACCTACAGATTGGAAAATTGCGCAGTTCGCATCAGTGTTTAAGAAGGGTAGTAGGAGTAATCCATCGAACTACAGACCTATATCATTGACGTCGGTTTGCAGTAGGGTTTTGGAGCATATACTGTATTCAAACATTATGAATCACCTCAAAGGGAACTATCTATTGACACGTAATCGGCGTGGCTTCAGAAATATCGCTCTTGTGCAACGCAGCTAGCTCTTTATTCGCACGAAGTAATGGCCGCTATCGACAGGGGATTTCAAGTTGATTCCGTATTTCTAGATTTCCGGAAAGCTTTTGACACCGTTCCTCACAAGCGACTTCTAATCACGCTGCGGACCTATGGGGTATCGTCTCAGTTGTGCGACTGGATTCCTGATTTCCTGTTTGGAAGATCGCAGTTCGTAGTAATAGACGGCAAACCATCGAGTAAAACTGAAGTGATATCAGGTGTTCCCCAGGGAAGCGTCCTGGGACCTCTGCTGTTCCTGATCTATATAAATGACCTGGGTGACAATCTGAGCAGTTCTCTTAGATTGTTCCCAGATGATGCTGTAATTTACCGTCTAGTAAGGTCATCCGAAGACCAGTATCAGTTGCAAAGCGATTTAGAAAAGATTGCTGTATGGTGTGTCAGGTGGCAGTTGACGCTAAATAACGAAAAGTGTGAGATGATCCACATGAGTTCGAAAAGAAATCCGTTGGAATTCGATTACTCGATAAATAGTACAATTCTCAAGGCTGTCAATTCAACTAAGTACCTGGGTGTTAAAATTACGAACAACTTCAGTTGGAAGGACCACATAGATAATATTGTGGAGAAGGCGAGTCAAAGGTTGCGTTTCATTGGCAGGACACTTAGAAGATGCAAGAAGTCCACTAAAGAGACAGCTTACACTACACTCGTTCGCCCTCTGTTAGAATATCGCTGCGCGGTGTGGGATCCTTACCAGGTGGGATTGACGGAGGACATCGAAAGGGTGCAAAAAAGGGCAGCTCGTTTTGTATTATCACTTTATAGGGGAGAGAGTGTGGCAGATATGATACACGAGTTGGGATGGAAGTCATTACAGCATAGACGTTTTTCGTCGCGGCGAGACCTTTTTACGAAATTTCAGTCACCAACTTTCTCTTCCGAATGCGAAAATATTTTGTTGAGCCCAACCTACATAGGTAGGAATGATCATCAAAATAAAATAAGAGAAATCAGAGCTCGAACAGAAAGGTTTAGGTGTTCGTTTTTCCCGCTCGCTGTTCGGGAGTGGAATAGTAGAGAGATAGTATGATTGTGGTTCGATGAACCCTCTGCCAAGCACTTAAATGTGAATTGCAGAGTAGTCATGTAGATGTAGATGTATACCAAATTCATACTAACTCGTTGTGAAATCTTCCCGAAAAGAATAGCTGAGGGCTACTTTGATCCTTACACCACATACTTTACGTGGTCAACTTGGTTTATACAAAGAGTGTAACTCCACAATAATTTTGATAATTAAAATAAATTACATCGAAACGCAATTTACAAAAGTAGAACCCCGAACTGGTTGCTATCGTCTTACTATTAACCTGATGGTCAAACATAAGCACGTGGTACTGGTCTCTCAAAGTACACCCCACGTGGGTTGAACATAAAGAAAAGTTGCTCTATTGAACAATATTCTCAAGACGAGACGATATAATCTCACGCACATTAGCATTTAAGATTGATAATCTTAGAGTTACTGATCAATACGTGGTTCCACTTTACTCACAAAGTAGTGACAAAGCAACTACCGGAATATATTCTGAACTTCACACTCGAATTACACTGCGTTGCAATTTAAGATAACATTAGATATTTTAGAGCTAAACCTGAAAGAAAGGTGATTAAATTTTCAGTTAGGCTGAACTTAGGAAATCCATTGTCATACGGACTTAGCAGACACGCGCTTAGCCGGAGATCTTACCACTTCAGATGCTCGCCGGAGACAGACTGGCCTGGGCCGCTACCGAGTGTGCTTAATAGATACAAACTGAAGTGACCAGAGAGGCAGCTTCCTATACCAACATGACAAGGGACGGACATGACCATACTAAGAATAGAAACCTCTCTGTTTTTGAAAAGCGTAGCTACCTGTTCCGACGTTGGTCCTACTGTTCTCTAGCAGACAGGCTTGTCTGCTACCGTCAAACATGCAACTAGAAATACATTTGCTCATTCATCCTCTGACACAGAAGGAATGACGATGATAGTATCTTATCATAAACAGTATATAAAAGAAAGCGGATGTACGTTCCGTATGAGACTGTGTGACAGATCGTTCTTGTTTATGTGTAAAAGTAACACGTTTCACTGCTCAGTCTCCTCCCAGATAGTCAGAAACACCACAGTAAATTTAGAAGAGGAATTTATGCCGTAAATGACAACAGATTTAAGAAATTAACATGAAAAGAATCCAACAGAGATCTTTCACCTATTTAAACGATGTTTATTGTGCTACTGCCAAAAACCGTAAGTTCAGTCAATACTTTTCGAACTTCTAACAGAGCATCTCCCGCGGTTGCCCCATAGCTGGGTTATTCATGGCAGGAGATAAATCCACACGTAACAGATGAACAGATAACGGTACCTACAAGTCATTACGAGAAAACGTTCCATGAAGATGAGGCGGCGGTGTCCGTGGAATATCGACATCGCATGTACATGTTCCAGAAATGTAACTTCGTGTATGATTGCTTGTTTTGATGGAAAAGGCGGATTTATTTCTTGTCAATAAGTAAATTAAAATTATTATGTGGCCAGTTATCTCCTCCACATGTTCCTGTTTTACGCTGGAGACATCGTGGCCAGGTCTCGTATAATGACCCTTGCCCACTTTCCCCCTAAGACCATTCCTTCTAAAAAGTATATATATATATATATATATAATAGGGGAAAAAACTGACTAATGCATGTTACTAATAAGCAAGAGACGCAGATACGATTCCCGGCCTTCGTACAAACTTTCACTCGCTGCTTTTCTATCTGTATAGGAAGGACTGTATACATGAAGTAGTATCTCTATGAGACAATTAAAGTCTCTGAGACTGTGTTATTTAATTTTTATAAATATTTTCAGATGTGTGTAAACGGAGATCAGAAGTTTTTTCAAAGAGTGAAATACCAAAAACAACATTTTCTGGTCAGACCTATGACATTAATGGAGGAAAATGAAATCACCATAGTTACTGAAAACGATGCCAAAAAGATTATAATAAGGATAAGCGCTTATAAAATGACCAATTACTGAAGTAGAAGTGACACTATTTCGACTTTCACTTTTATATTCTTTCCACTGCCTAAATAACAAAATATATATACTAAATTAGGCGTTTCTTTTCCTAGTCAGATTCTCTCAGTATCACCTGACTGTACTTGAATACGTTCCTATACAACTGTTTTACAATTGTTCTATTGTTCATATCATAACTTCATGCAATAAAGACCAGTAAAACACTGTCAATGCTTCCTCTAAATCTACAAATGTTATGAACGTAGGTTTGCCTTTTTTCGGTCTATCTTGTAAGATAAGTGGTAGGCTGAGTATTGCCTGTTGCGTGTGATCATTTCTCTAGAATTCAAACACATCTTACACGGGGTCGGCTTCTATATATCTTTCTATTCTACTCTAAATAATTCGTGTCACGATTTTCCATCCACGACTTATTAAACTGATGGTTTGGTAATATTCACACATCTTTCTAACACACATACACACAAACGCGCACTCGCGCTCGCGCTTGCGCGCACATTTATACCTTTTAAAGCCATTTGCAGCCCCTTTTCGTCCAGACGACCAGGGTCTTACGAAACTAACAGCAAAGCGCTCTTCATTAATATACGAGATACAGGTTCCAACTTAGTTTTTTTAAAACGATTTTATGGGACTACGATGTTATATTAACGATTTGTGGCTAGGATCGTGTGTATAAAACTGATTAAAGAAAGTATCTGTTCCGCCAGACAAATTACGCCTTAATTTATTACGGCGTCATCAGTGCCTTTTATGTTGGATTTTCATCTTACATATTTTACTATTGTACATGCAAGCTAGAAACAGTTCTCACCTGGGTATCTTTTACTCAATATTCGTTTTACTACTTACTGTGTGTATAGCTGTTGTTCTACATGTGCTCTTGCTGGTGAAACAATTGTTCTGTTTGTACCACTAAAAACACTTTTAAGCGTGTGACACAAACAGCCCACGCATTTTCCCACTATGCTAACTTGTATAATGTTATGTAATCCTGGCAGCTGTGGGATGTATTTCGTGAAGGGTGTATTTATCTGTGTGCGTGGGTGAGTGCGTATCTCTGTGACCATGTTTAGTAGTGCATTGTTTATAACTGATTATTTAACAGTTGTTTGCTCTTTGCTATGACTTTTTGAATGTGAAAGTTTTCTTGTACTGGAATGAGATAATCATTGCAATTATTTAATGGGAAAGTTTTCATGTCCTGTCCTATACTTGTGAATGATACTGTAACGCCACAACCCTGGATACGCTCTTCACGTGCAGGGAAGCGCACGTGAGCGATAGCGATAGGCCATGATATACAAAGAAACGTTTGACAGAAACTCGAAATTTAGTCCCATGTTCAGCGCCAGTAGCTTTCAATATTTTCCACAAGGAAACCCTCTCTCGAAAGCTGGCAAAAAACGTAAAGACTTTCTGGTCGTATGTAAAGTAAACTGTGAAGTATCAATGACAATGTTATTGATGACCTTGGCACTAAAGCAGAGGCACTAAACACGGTTTAAGAAATTAATTCACCAAAGGAGACGAGGTAAATTTTCCACAGTATGTACCACCTGAGTAACTAAGACGTAGAAATCCTCAGTGTAGCGAAGCAGCTTAAATCACTTAATAGGGGAAAGGCTTGTGATCAGGATTATAAAACAGTTAGGTTCTTTTCAGAGTGGGTTGATACAATGGCTCCTTTCTTAGCAATAATATGCTACTCAGAGGATTCGTACCTGAAGACGGGAAAGTTCAGCAGGTAGTAGTTGGTTGCTTGGTTTGTGGGGGTTAAAGGGACCAGACTACTTAGGTCATCGGTCCCTTGTTCCACTACCATAATAATACACGAAGAAAAGTTCAACAAGCAATAAACACATAACGGAGACGACAAGGGACGACACAGTACAAGAAAGACATAGACGAAGACCAGAGAAAAGAGATTAAAAGACACACAGAGTGCGACGGTCATTGGCCGACCATGAAAATAAAACTGGAAAGGCCAACAACGAAGGGACACATTAAAACACCACAAACTAAAACCCCAGGCCAAAAGCCACAGTCGACACTAAAAAAAAAATAAAAAGGGACTCTCATATTGAATGATAAAAAACCCCCTGCTCGAATAAAACGGAGAACTAAGTCAGCCATAGTAGAGTCATCGGTTAAAAGAGCAGGGAGTGTGTCAGGCAGCGCGAACGTCTGCCTGAGGGCAGTTAAAAGTGGGCAGTCTAGTAAGACGTGTACCACGGTCAGGGCCAATCCGCAGCGACAGAGAGGCGGGTCGTCACGGCACAAGAGATACGCGTGCGTGAGCCGGGTATGTCCTATGCGAAGCCGGCAGAGGACGACAGCGTCCTTGCGAGACCCCCGCATGGAGGAGCGCCACACACTGGTTGTCTCCTTGACTGCCCGAAGTTTGTTGGGAGAGGGCAGGGTGCGCCACTCATCACGCCAAGCAGCAAGGACCTTCTGCCGCAATACGGATCGGACGTCACTCTCTAAAAGACCGATCTCCATGGCCGGGGAACTGACCGCCTGTTTCGCCAGTTCGTCAACCCGCTCGTTACCCGGGATGCCGACGTGACCCGGGGACCAAACAAAGGTGACAGAGCGGCCGCAACGGACGAGAGTATGGAGGGACTCCTGGATGGCCATCACCAGACGGGAACGAGGGAAACACTGGTCAAGAGCTCGTAAACCGCTCAGGGAGTCACTACAGATGACAAAGGACTCACCTGAGCGGGAGCGGAGAAACTCTAGGGCACGATAGATGGCAACTAACTCGGCAGTGTATACACTGGAGCCAGCTGCCAATGACCGTTGCTCACAATAATCCCGTAGAGTGAGAGCGTAACCAGTGTGACCAGAGACCACCGAACCGTCGGTGTAGGCCACCGCCGCGTTCGGAAACTCGGCCAGGATGGAAAGAAAGCGGCGGCGGAGGGCCTCCGGAGGCACTGAGACCTTCGGACCCTGTGCCAAGTCGAGCGGAAGGCACGGTCGGGGCACACTCCACGGGGGAGACGGAGATTGGCCCGGAAAACAGGCGGCAGAGGAAAAAAGTCAAGGCCACGGAGAAGGTCCCGGAGGCGAACCGCAATGGGACACCCTGACCGGGGCCGCCTGTCTGGAACATGGACGATCGAGCGCGGGAACAGGAGACGGTAGTTTGGATGCCCTGGCATGCTATAAACGTGCGCGGCATAGGCGGCCAGAAGGCGGTCACGCCGGAACCGCAATGGAGGGACACCAGCCTCCACAAGTATGCTGTCGACGGGGCTTGTCCGGAACGCTCCCGTGGCGAGGCGGATCCCGCAGTGGTGTATGGGATCCAGCAATCGCAATGCTGAAGGCGAGGCAGAACCATACGCCACACACCCATAATCAAGGCGGGACTGGATCAGCGCTTGATATAGGTGGAGGAGGGTGGACCGGTCGGCACCCCACCTGGTGTGGCTTAAGCAACGGAGAGCGTTTAAGTGCCGCCAGCATGTTTGCTTCAGCTGCCTAATATGGGGCAGCCAAGTCAACCGGGTATCGAATACCAGTCCCAAGAACCGATGCGTCGCGACCACAGCAAGAGGTTCACCGTCAAGGTAAAGGCACGGCTCAGGGTGAACCGTGCGACGCCGGCAGAAATGCATAACGCAGGTCTTCGTGGCCGAAAACTGGAAGCCGTGCGCTACAGCCCATGACTGCGCCTTGCGGATGGCACCTTGCAGCTGCCGTTCAGCAGCGGCAATGCCACTGGAGCTGTAATATAGGCAGAAGTCGTCCGCATATAAAGAAGCCGCGACGGACGACCCCACCGCCTCAACGAGCCCATTGATGGCAATTAAAAACAGGGACACACTGAGGACAGACCCCTGTGGGACCCCGTTCTCCTGGACCCGGGAGGAACTATGCGACGCAGCCACTTGCACGCGGAAGGAACGATACGAAAGAAAATTCTGAATAAAAATCGGGAGCGGGCCCCTAAGGCCCCACCCATGAAGTGTGGCCAGGATGTGATGGCGCCAAGTCGTATCGTATGCCTTCCGCATGTCGAAGAAGACGGCAACCAGATGTTGGCGGCGCGCAAAGGCTGTACGGATGGCAGACTCCAGGGAGACCAGATTATCGACGGCAGAGCGGCCTTTACGGAACCCACCCTGAGACGGAGCCAGAAGGCCCCGAGACTCGAGGAGCCAACTCAACCTCCGGCTCACCATACGTTCCAGCAACTTGCAAGGAACGTTGGTGAGGCTTATGGGGCGATAGCTGTCCACCTCCAGCGGGTTCTTGCCAGGTTTCAATACGGGGAGGACTATGCTTTCCCGCCATTGAGACGGGAAAACACCCTCGACCCAGACGCGATTGAAAAGATCTAGGAGGCGTCGCTGGCAAGGCACTGAGAGGTGTTTCAGCATCTGGCTGTGAATGCGGTCTGGTCCAGGAGCCGTATCAGGGCAATCAGAAAGTGCGCTCTGGAATTCCCATTCGCTGAAAGGAGCATTGTACGACTCCGCGTGGCGCGTGTGAAAGGAAAGCCTCCGACTTTCCAACCGCTCTTTCCGGGAGCGGAAGGCCAACGGGTAGTTCGTTGACGCGGAACACTGAGCAAAATGCTCTGCTAACCGGTCCGCAATCGTGTCGGAGTCGGTGCACACTGCTCCATTCAGCGAAAGCCCAGGGACAGAGACAGGTGGCCGATAGCCTTGGAGTCGCCGAATCTTGGCCCAAACCTGCGATGCAGAGGTACGGACGCCAATGGTGGAAACATAACGTTCCCAGCACTCCTGCTTCCGTTAGCGAATAAGGCGTCGGGCTCGGGCGCGGAACTGTTTAAAAGCAATGAGGGTCTCCAACGACGGGTGCCGCTTATGGCGCTGAAGAGCCCGCCGGCGATCTCGAATCGCCTCTGCGATCTCGGGCGACCACCACGGCACAGTCCTCCGCCGAGGTGACCCGGATGTACAGGGAATCGCAGATGCCGCCGCAGAAACGATGCTGGTGGTGACCGACAGAACCACCGCATCAATCGGATCAGTGGAAGGAGGTGCGATCACTGCGACAGATGTAAATAAGTCCCAATCAGCCTTATTCAGAGCCCATCTGGAGGGGCGTTCAGAAGAGTGACGCTGTGGCAGTGACAGAAAGATGGGGAAATGGTCACTACCACATAAGTCGTCATGGACCCTCCAGTGGATGGATGGTGAAAGTCCGGGGCTGCAAATAGAAAGGTCAATGGCCGAAAACGAGCCATGGACCGCACTAAAGTGGGTCGCCTCTCCCGTGTTTAAAAGGCAGAGGTCAAGCTGTGACAGAAGAGTCTCGACATCTCTGCCCCGGTCAGTAATCGCGGCGCTACCCCACAAGGGGTTATGGGCGTTAAAGTCGCCCAGCAACACAAAGGGAGGCGGCAGTTGTCCTATCAAGGCAGCCAACACATGACGAGAGACATCACCATCCGGCGGAAGGTACAAACTGCAGACAGTAATAGGCTGAGGCGTCCACATCCTCACAGCGACAGCCTCTAAGGGTGTATGAAGAGGCACACACTCGCTGTAGATAGAGTTAAGGACGTAGACGCAGACTCCACCAGACACCCTCTCATAAGCTGCCCGGTTCTTATAATAACCCCGATACCCTCGTAGGGCAGGGGTCCGCATTGCCGGAAACCACGTTTCCTGGAGGGCAATGCAGAAGAAAGGGTGACTGCTGACGAGTTGGCGGAGCTCAGCAAGGTGGTGGAAAAAACCGCTGCAGTTCCACTGGAAAATCTCTTTGTCCATGGGCGAAATAGGCGTGAAGGGACCGAGGAGGCGGATCACGTCACTGGGTCACCTGCTGTCACCGATCGAGGACCAGTACAATCGGCGTCCTTGGCGTCTGAGGGTATGGCGAGATCCAGGTCCTCAGCGGACGCCAGGATCTCCACCTCATCCCCAGACGCAGAGCCTGTATGGAGCGGTGGGGTGGATGCCACCGCGCGTTCCTTGGCCTTAGAGGCCTTCTTCTTCTTCGTCTTCTCTCTCTGCTCCTTGGGATTTACTGGCTGGGAGGGCTCCACCGAGTCAGTCTCCGGGACGGAGGAGGAGCGGGAAGCCCTGCGACCAGCCGCTGGCCTGCTTTTCAGCCATTGGCTGACGTCACCCTTCCCAGAGGTGGAAACCTGGGAAGGGAGGGACCCGAGGGATCCCTTGCGAGAGAGAGTCGCCGAAGAAGTCGGACGCTTCTCCGGCTTAGAGGTGGGGACTTGTGTCCCCGATGGTTGGGGGGTCGTTGCTCCTGAGGTAGGTGGGGAAGTGCCCCCCACCATCAAGGGGGCAGGTGTAGTATTCCGGCTCAGAGTGTTCAGTGGAATCGGTGCAGCAGATGACAAAACTACTGTTTTGGCAGCGGTGGCATAGGAGCTGGTCAGAGCCACAGGATGTAGCCTCTCGTATTTCCGCTTAGCCTCAGTATAGGTCATGCGGTCCAGGGCCTTATATTCCATGATCCTTCGTTCTTTCAGTAGAACCTTGCAGTCTGGCGAGCAAGGGGAATGGTGTTCGCCGCAGTTCACACAGATGGGAGGCGACGCACATGCAGTATTAGGATGTGAAGGGCGTCCACAATCTCTGCATGTCATGCTGGAAGTACACCGAGATGACATGTGGCCGAACTTCCAGCATTTGAAACACCTCATCGGGGGAGGGATATAGGGCTTCACATCACATCGGTAGACCATCACCTTGACCTTTTCGGGTAGGACGTCACCCTCGAAGGCCAAGATGAAGGCACCGGTGGCTACCTGATTATCCCTCGGACCCCGATGGACGCGCCGGACGAAGTGAACACCCCGCCGTTCTAAATTGGCGCGTAGCTCGTCGTCTGACTGCAAGAGTAGGTCCCTATGGAATATAATGCCCTGGACCATGTTGAGACTCCTATGGGGTGTGATCGTGACGGAAACATCCCCCAACTTGTCACAAGCGAGTAACCGCCGTGACTGTGCAGAGGATGCCGTTTTGATCAATACTGCCCCAGAGCGCATTTTGGACAAGCCCTCCACCTCCCCAAACTTGTCCTCCAAGTGCTCGACAAAAAACTGAGGCTTGGTCGCCATAAACGATTCCCCATCGACTCGTGTACAGACTAAATAGCGAGGTGAATAAGGTTCGCTGCCAACCGTAGCCTTTCGTTCCTCCCATGGTGTGGCCAGGGAGGGGAACGATTGTGGATCATATGCCTGAGCGTTATATTGAGGCCGAGAACGCTTAGAGACTGCTGGCGGCTGGCCGCCAGCAAGAGATGATGTACCACGCTTCATCGCGGGTCATCCGCCCTGATGCCACCTACTCCGACCAAGGGCCCTCCCCACGGGCGCCACCCAGCCTCAGCAACGACCACCTGGCGGGATGGCCATTGCCGGGAGTCCCGATGCCCCAAGGAGACAGGCATCTACTCCTTGGCATACGCGGGGAGTTAACGGCGCAGGCATCAGTAGAGCGATCCCTGTGTTGTCAGGGGGCTACAACCGACAGGGTACATGGCGGCCCCACCACAACGGACTGGCTACCGTGCTGGATTTCAGGTGAAATGTAGTCCATGATCGTCATTGGCGCATAAAGCGACACAGCAGAGCAGACTGCAAAAACCGCACCCAAGAACAAAGCCACGCCCTAGAGATGGTGAGTGGGCGGGACAGCTATGCGACGACGACCAACCAAGCTAGAGATGGTAATGAGCGATGGACACATTGCACCTTGTAAGGCGCCCTTCCCCAATCAGCTCGCTCTTCGGAAGAATTTAGAAGATGGAGGTCAAACCCGGTAGGGGACCATCACATAAGGCCGAAACGTTTGAGACTCCTTTTAGTCGCCTCTTACGGCAGGCAGGAATACCGTGGGCCTATTCTTACCCCCGAACCCACAGGGGGTGCAGGTAGTAGTAGTACTCAGGAAACGAAAGAGGAATAAGCACCTGAATTAAACTCTCATATCACTAAATTCGATCTGCAGCAGAATATTGGAGCATATGAATTATCTTAAGGAAAAGGATCTATTGACAAACAGCCAACACATGCTCAGACGTTATCGTTCTTGGGAAACACGACTAGCTCTTTATTCCCATGAAGTGATGAGTGCTGCCGTTACGGAATGTGAAATTGATTCCATATTTTTAACTTCTATAAGGTGATTGAAACAGTTCCTCGCAAGCGATTTCTAATAAAATTGCGTGGCTACTGAGTATTGTCTCAGTTACGCGACAGGATTTGTCATTCCTAGTCAGAGCGCTCAAAGTTCATAGTAACTGACGGAAACTAATCGAGGATAACAGAAGTAATAACTGTGATTCCGAAACGAAATGTTGTAGGCTTTCTGATGTTCCTGATTTATATAAAAGATTTAAGAGACAATATGTGCAGACCAGTCATTTACAGTGTTCAAGTTATCAGATGGTCAATATGAATTGCAAAATGATTTAGTCGAGATATCAGTGTGGTGCAAAAAGTGACAATTGACTCTCAATAATGAAAAGTATGAGTTCATTCGCATGAGTAACGAAAGGAGTCGACTAAATGTCAGTTACACTATAAATCACGCGAATCTAAAGACTGTGAATTGAACTACGTACGTAAGGATTACAATTACGAACAATAACAATAGAACGATGATATACATAATGTTGTGGGGAAAGCGAATCAAATACTGCGATTTATTGGCAGAACTAGTAGAAAATGCAATAGGCCTACTAAAGAGGCGGCCTACCCTTCGATTGTTCGTCCTCTTCTGGAGTACTGCTGCGCGGTATTGGATCACCATCAGATAGGATTGACTGAGAACGTTGAAAAAGTTCATAGAAAGGCAGCTCGTTTTGTATTAACGCGAAATAGGGAAGAGAGTGACACGAATACGATCCCTACGATACCCGAATTCTAGTGGAAATCAAAAACACAAAGCTGTTTTTCGTTGCGGCTGGATACTATCATGAAATTATAACTACCAATTTCTTATCCGAATGTGAAAATATTTTTTGGCACCCATCGACAAAGGGCGAAATGATCATAATACAATAAGAGAAATCAGAGCTCGCACGGAAGGATTTAAGAGTTCGTTTTCCCACAGGCTGGTGAGAGTAGAAAAAGCTTGAAGATGGTTAGATGAATTCACTATGAATCGCAGAGTAATTATGTAGATGTAGGTGTCATACAGTTAAAATCAATACATAATTGCAAATTATAGACATTATTATAACGACTGACTTACTGATGAAAACTTTATCACATAACCAATTTTATTTTGAAATTCTCCAAACATTCAATGCAAATTTGCAAATATATCCCTGGTTAAAAATTCAGATCAACAGCCTCCCGGTATCTTAATTCGGATGCAGGTCGGAAGCAAAACAGTAAGTGAACGTTAAGAAGCGCAGGCGCTCCAGCCTCATTTTGCCAGCTTCTCTTCCGAGCAACAGTAGCAGCAAGACGACCGTAACTCTCACGTGACACGCTCTCGGCACTTGCCGTTTTATGTAAGAGAAAATTTAACCTGCCAATCTCCTTGAGTAGAATGTAGGAATGTCGGTGCTACCGTTTACAACTGACGTGCGTGACAATGTCGCACTCCGATTTGTTTGCGAATTCATTGTTTTCTACCCACGGGTTCTTCAAACAAGCTAGCAGACGTACTAAGATTTTGTCAAATTTAACCTCGTCTTTGAAACTACCGTCATGCTGTCGGGAAGTATTTTGATGCTAGTGGGGATGGCTGTCAACGCAGGTAAAGCATTTCTTGAATTGAGTTTAGCACTGTCTATAAAGAAGGAAAAGAAATCTATCGGTTCTACCTAAGCGACATCGTGTGTTTGCGGAGAGAAAGAAGATCCAAACCATATATTTCTACAATGTCCTCCGAGCGCGTATCGCAGAAACGTTCTTGCAAGTATCTTCGGGCTCTTGGTCATCAGTTCCCGAGCAGTCTCAAAACCTTGTTAGCATCCGACGATGTAGCAAGTATAAGCCGTTGTACGAGTTCGTCAACAGTGCCACCATCAAGATATAGCACTCTGCGCTGCTTCTCTAGTGCCCCTGATACACAGAATGCCAGAGAAAAACCAAAAGCTCAATTAACTCCCTGTATCTCCAAGTTCTACTCTGCAGAATATGGAACGCTCAGCCTATAAATATACATCGGTATGTACCTCCTAGTATGTGTCTGAATACTAGTGTATTTGTAACGTGTGGCTCGTTCTCGTAAACTGTTCTCCTGTTATATCTAGACGGTACTTACAGATTACCCAAATATTCATTCTTTATCTGTAACTTAAAAAACCATTTTCAGAGGGCATACAAGGCACATTATATTGTTAATTTAGATATGTAGGCATTAATATGGACTGAATTGAAAATAACCCAAATATCTATCAACGGTGTTTTATCACTTCTTATTGTGTAACCACTAGGATTTTTGTAATATACTACCACTTTGTGTCCTGTGTTCCATTTTCGTGTTGTATACTCGCTTTTTTACATTCTGTCTATAAATCTTGCTTTATGTCGAATCAGTCCTTTGTTAATCCTATGTACCTTCGTACCAGGGTACGACTTAATGTTTATCATGAAGTATCAGAATAATTTTAGAATATTACTTCCTATATTGAGATGGCTGTATGGGCAGTTCCGGAAGCCAATAAATTAAAAAAACGAAGACCCTTGTCCAGGGAATCTAATGAAAGCTCATTAAAGTACTACAACTTGGGATCAAAAGGGGAAGAACAGGAAAGCTTCAGTTTTTTCCCTTATTGCGCTTCCGCTTGTTTGTTATACGTAGAATATTGATAACGTCCTTGCGTCTTCACGCCGAAAATTTGGTTAGGAAAGACGCAACACGTCTACCATTTTGATACCTGCCAGTGCTCCTTTGTTGTTATTCGTATACTCTTTTGATCGTAGTTCTCACAGTTGTAGAAACTTTCGATACAGTAAAAAAGATTCTATCTCGCTAAACATGCGAAACGAAACATCACAACCAACAGCGTCCTCCATCTTGTTGACGTCAACCGAAATTTCGTTCCAACACGATAAACAGGGTGTATGTTTGACCATCACGCCAAACAAAGCCGCAAGCTGTAAAATATTTGGCGAAGTGTTACATATTGTTTCATCGTGTACAGGGGGTTTTACAGTGAGATGAGAAGACACGCTGTGATGTGATAAATGTTCATCGCAACCACACTCATTTTGTCACCTCTGTTGCTACTTCATGATTTAACCTCTCTGTAATATGTTAAGATTCTCATGTGAATTCCACTTTCTGCTAAATTATAAACCCCGAGAATAGTTAAAGTCCTTTTGATAATTGTGTACTGATTCCAGCGTTATTAATTAGCATATCTGTACGTCTGTAATATAACTTTCTCATCGTTGTAGATTCTACACCAATATATCATTCTGTTTAACATTCACCTGCTTTAATCAGAGTTGTATGCGCTCTGCATTTGTCACAGTCTGCTAATTAATTGGAGTCTCCTGCAAGCAGAAACGATATTGATAGCCTTCCACCGTTGGGGCTGTTCATTTTAGTCGAAATTCCTGACAGCTTGCAAATGTCCGCTCAAGACGTAGGGTCCGCTGCTACGGTCTAGAACTCTGCGAGCAGTTTGTGCTCGGCTGGATGACGCTGAAGTACACAGCAGGAGGGGAAATGACAGCAGCTACATTTTCAAATAACTTCCGGGAATTCAGCCAGATAACACTTTTCAGCGACCGCCGCTATTTCGGCGGGAGAAACGCCGCTATCTTCAAGACAAACTGCAACGGACTGGCGACGTACATGCAAATTTAAAATCTCTGTTCTCGGACTGATGCAGGAAAGACAACACACACACTGAACACTAGTGCCACCGTAACAACCACTTCAGTTTCCAGTGCTCCGCATTTCGGAAACAGACTTTTTGTCTCAACACTTTAAGTGTAGTAACACCGGCGAATAAACACAACCCACGACAACAACGTCTCCTCGCGACTCCCAACTGCTATCTCTTTTGCGCGCTCGCTCGCCCAGCAATAATGCATCTACAATTTATTATACCGTTTGACTATGGCTTTTCTCTGACTAGGCCAGCGTGTCTACTTACATTCAATGGTTATTCTCTTTCTTAAATAACAAATAGCATTTGTAGCTTAACAACATATTTACGAGAATAATATTCAACAAAACAAGTAAAACAAACTTCGTAAAACACTTAGAAAATATATGATCATGAGGAAATGACAGACTAGGCTATAGCCATTGTTATTGTCGTCGTCGGCGGCAGCGGCGGCGGCTTTGGCGGCTGATAATCGTATCCGAGTGTTAATTTTTCTCCTTTGTTCCATCGCAGTACATGTACTGAGATTCCTTTGAAGGCTTAGCAGACCAACCCTGGCATGAAACGTGCTGCTAATAACATGCTGCCAATGAAGGGGAGATGGCGTGGCTGGGCCTGGCGAAGTTTGCATTAGTAACGTTTTCATTTGGCAATTCCCGACATTCCTACCCCAAAATGCGAAAGAGTAGCTGAAGTAGTTGTGCACCAGCGGGTGCTGCCTTGCGCTCCGGTGCACAAATTACTCGGGTCGATCTTCGGACTTAAGCATTTCAGAGTAGCGCCGCGGGGCTGTAAACCGGTGCTCACTTTACTGTACAGAGTTTGTCGAGTAAGTTTGTCGTTGCTCAACCGCTGGAGATGCCAATTCCATCTGAGTTCGCGAACAATAACGGTTGCTTCTAGACGGTACATCTTTGTCTTCTCAGGAACGGTTGTGTTTGAAATGAAGTCATCCCATTTGATGATCATAAAGTGTCTAAGTTTCTGTTAGTTTAACCGTTCTAGGCGCAGGTTTTGCAACCACAGAGCAGGGCAGAAACAACAACTGCTAGATAGACTATCAGCTTTTTGCGTAGTGTGAGGTCTTTATTCAGGAAAACCCGAGAGGAGACACTTCCGAGGGCAAAACGGGCAGCAATAATTCTACTCCACGCATTGTTCACTGATAATGTACTTGCTAGATAGAGAAAGTGATCTACTTGTACCGAAAGTCTGCTGGTAATAGAGATTTTGAAATATGGAAAAAAGCTATATGAACTGGACTTGTTATGGGAATGTTGATGGTCAGGTCAAACCGTTCAAATGCAGTACTGAAACAATTTAGACAGCTACGGCTCTGATGATGTATGATCTATGAAAAGCATTATGACATATAATAAATAATTTGGCTCACGTGACACTGATTTAGCGCAGATGCATAATCATTGCTTGGGTTTGTAGCTTTAATCTGCGACTGACCATTTAAGTAAAGCAGGATGACATTTAAAGTGGTAAGCTATACTTCTTTAGTCAAGAGCGTAGCATTTCCACCTGTATCAGTTTTCATGAGTTATGTTTAAAACATTTTTCTGTAAACAAAGTCTTGTATACCTTATATTTCCTGTATAGAGTCGTCACAATAGGTTTCCTGTAGGTCACTTCTGTCGAGGACAGCTTCTTTCTCTCCTCGGCTGAGGATACATTCGCCTTGCGTACAGTAATAAATAACCGAGAGGACAGGTAAACTAGAAATAGGGATGTACCCGAATAGAGAAGGTCCGAAAATAGAAAAAAAGGTAGAATACCAGTTAAGGTCAAAAGCAATTCTGAACATAGTTCTAAAACAGCAGCGTCGAGAATTGCTATGACACATTGTAAAAAAGTTTCATGTACACAGGCGTACTACAATGTTTCCGTTTCCTTTTGGTTATCGTTTACAGAGACTGAGAAAACTAATTATGACATCACACTGAGGAAGAGAAAATCAGAAACAGTGCGCAAGTACGAATCAGAAAATGTCGAAGAAAACGAGCAGTATGCGTTTCAAACGAACCATTTCTACTGTAGCATAAAGCTGTTAGGTAAAGAACAAAAATTTAAATCACCAACACATGGCGAGGATTGCGGGCATGGGTATACATGGATCTTCCAGCCCAATACTTCTTACCCAGTGTGTTACCTTTCTCCATTAATGCTGATTACCACATTTCAGTTTTCATTACATAGAAATCGTTCACAACGTCACCACCTCAAATAAAATATAGATGTCTTCTTGCTTCTACACGCACAAAAACCTGTCGGATTACGGACTGCCGCATTTGTTCTAAACACCCAAGCGGTATTGATTGCTCTCGCCTACATTCATAAAACACTGGTAAAGCGCGGGAGCTCGTGGAGTATTCGTTGCTTTATAACCTCTTTAGTTTCCAGACCTGTTCAGCACGTTTTGTGCTATCTTCAGTTGGTTATTTTATTTTCTTACTGTAAAATTGTTGTTACATGTTAACATTTAGTGAAACGTTTGGTGCAAAATACTTACATCTGTAAATGAATAATTGTTGTAAAATATTATACATCATTTTTTCACAGCTCACCGTTGAGATATTTAATAACGACCTGATGCACTGTGTGTTGTATGTAACATTATGTTTAAAGTTCTAATTATAGCGTAATTGGCCAAAGAGCTAATGTATGCATTAGTTTACGTACCTTACAGTTACTTGAAGCTGTTGGATATTTACTTTGGTAGCTTGTCTGCTACACAGTCAACAACTTGTCATCTGCAAACAGAAAAACGTGATTTTTATTATTCTATTTATTATGCATTTACAAACGGAAACAAGTATATATCACGATTTTTGTGTGTAGCTTTCGACTTTGATGTTGTAGTGTTTTGAAAACACAAAAAACGTGATACATATTCATTTCCATTTGTAAATGCCTAATAAACAGAAAATTTAAAATGACGTTTTACTGTTTGCAGATGACAAGTTGTAGGTTGTGTAGCAGACAAGCAACCAACATAAATATGCAATAGCTTCATGTAAGGTATGTAAACTAATGTATACATCCACTCTCTTGTCGATTAAGCTGTAACTAGAATTTGAGACATAATGTTACATACAACAGAAAGTGCATCAGGTAGTTAATACGTATTTCAACTGAGTCTGTCAACAAACGATATATAATATTTTACAACAATTATTCAGCCACAATGTAAATATTTTGTACCCAAATTTTCTATAAATGTTAACATGTAACAACAAATTTACAGTAAGAAAATAAAATTACTCACAAAAGATAGCACAAAAAGTGCTGAACATGTTTGCGTAAAACGGAACTGAAGACGTGTCTTGCATAAGGAGGAATTCATCGTCCTACTTTCACACCACAAGATGATTGTTTTAACTGCAGGTATGAGGCGAACAGAGCCAAAACCGCAACTATTTAAAACTGGGTAAATGATGCGGATGTAACAGGTGTTCTTCTACAAAACCTTTTGTAGTGCCTGTCGTTGATCGCGAATATTAAGATAAAAAGATGCTACGTGCATAACCACTGCACTATAGTCTGTGGAGTGTATATGTAGATGCCGACGTAGAAGTAGCTGCATAAGCCGTGTGATTTGTGTTATTGCCTGGTGCCCACACTTTACAGTGACTAGAAGAGTTCATGAACAAGTTGCTTTTGTCGTGATCATCATACAAAATGTTTCAAAAATAGCACAAAAATGAAGCTTTTTGGGACATACGTTTACAAGAAAATATTTTCTTACATGATACGAGGAACGTATCTCATCCAATTTTTTATACTTTTGCGCTTCTTGTGTTTCTGTTGTTGTCTTCAGCCCGAAGAATGGTTTAACGCAGCTCTTCATGTCACCATAGCCTCGTCATCTCCGAATAATTTACTGCAACTTGTATTCTTCTGAATCTGCTTACTGTATTCATTTCCTTTTCTCCGTCTATGATTGTTACCCCCTCCCACACATTTCTCCAGCGTTAATTTGGTAATCCCTTGATGTTGCGCAATTTGTCTTTTCAACTGATCTCTTCTTTCAGTCAAGTCGCTTCACAAACTTCTTTTCTTCGCAGTTCTATTCAGCACCTTTTCATCAGTTACTTGACCTACCCATCTAATCTTCAGCATTCTTGTGTAGCACCACATTCCCGAAGCTTCTACTGTCTTCTCTTTTAAACTGTTGTGGTTAATATTTCACTTCAGAACATGCCTACACTGCAAACAAATAATTTCAGAAAAGACGTCTTTGCAGTTAAATCCATATCCGGTGTTGACAAATTTCCCTTCTTGAGAAACTCTTCTCTTGCAGTTGCCAATTTACATTTTATACCTTCTCCCCTTCAGATACCATCACTTATTTTGCTACTAAAATAGCTAGATTGATCTACTGCTTTAAATGTCTCGTTTAAAAACCTAATTCCGTCAGCATCACTTGATTTAATTCGAGTACACTTCATTATTCTCGTTTTGTTCCTGTTGATGTTCATCTTATATCCTCCTTTCAAGACATAGGCCATTCCGTTCAATTGCTCTTCCAAGACCTTTGCTGTCTCTGGTTTACAATGTCACCGCCAAACCTCATAATTTTTATTTCTTCTCTCAGGACTTTAATTTGTACTCCAATATATTTTTTTGTTTCCTTTACTGCCTGATCAGTGTACAGATTTAACATTCGGGTTATGCTACAACCTGTCCCACGTCCGTATCAAACACTGCATCCCTTTCATACCTCTCGACTCCTGCTGCCATCTCATTTCTATACAAGGAGTAAGCAGCCTTTCGATTCCTGTATTTTATTCCTGCTGCCTTCAGTATTTCAAAGAGAGAGTATCCCATTCGACACTGTCAAAAGCTCTCTCTGAGCCTACAAATGCTAAAAAGGTAGGTTTGACTTTCCTTAACCGATCTTTTAAGAGCGGTAGGGTCATAATTGCCTCAGGTGTTTCTACATTTCTCCAGGATCCAAACTGATCTTCCGTGAGGTCAGCTCCTATTAGTTTTTCCATTCTTATGTAAGGAGTACGTCTTAGTATTTTGCAACCGTGACTTATTAAACTGACAGTTCGGTAATAGTCAAACCTGTCATCACCTGCTTTCTTTGAAATTAGGATTACTATATTCTTCTTGAAGTGAGGGTTTTTCGCCTGTCCCATACATCTTGCACACCACATGGAATCATTTTGTCGTAGCTGGTTCTCCCAAGGCTATCAGTAGCTCTGACGGAATATCCTCTACTCCCGTGGCCTCGTTTTGACTTAGGTGTTTCAGTGCTCTGTCAAATTCTTATCGCAGTATTATATCTTCCACCTCATCTTCATCTACGTCCTCATCCATTTTTTAACACTACCTTTTCTATAATAATACCCGGAAGTGTTGTGACAAAATATTAGCACGAACAAAATGTTACCACTAGTTACGAAGAATGGAGCACTGTCTTCGGCTATTTTTTCTTGTCGGTATCGTTATCGAAGTGTTTCCAGAATGCCGAGTTGCCTGTGGCTAATGCCATGCTACCGACTGACAACTACTGGCCCGAAGTGGTGCCCGCGCTCTCCGACCGCCGATAATGCGCCAAAACCGCGCCTGTTAATTGCCTAACCTTCCCTTCCGGCGAGTCACCGCTTCGACCGTTGCTGATTTATGGGAAGCCTCTGGCTCGCGGCTATTCCGGTAATTAGAACAGCATAGCACCGTGTCGTTTCCACGGGAGTAAACAGCTTAATGCGGGAGTTAGTTTGCAATATTCCAAACAGAGTACAGCTCTCGCAACACTTTCGATTACACATTTATCGTCGTATAAATTTCTTCGTACAAAATGGAAACTTCGCAGGCCTCCCAGTCGGCATCTACTACAAACATCCGCTGTGTATAATCGCTGGTGATACTCCCAAAGCCCATGGAGGATGATTTAACGCAATTTTTATGCAAGCACCGTTTGCAACACTTCCACACTCTAAGGCTAGTTTTTCACTGTGGTTCACGAAGTAACCTTGTCATTCGAGCAGGTATGGTGTGTTGGGGCTTGTGGGCGCTCAACATCGAGGTCATCAGCGCCCTGACACACATTAAAAGGAACGAACGTGGACAGACCTAAGAAAACTAGAGCACACACTCAAAGAAAGCAGGAAAAGAAGGAAAATGTTACATAAGAAAGTAAAACATAAGGAAAGGGGAAACATAGCAACAAGAATGTCACAGGAAATTGTTATTGGCTGCCCACTGACATAAAATATGGGCTAGCTTGTCACACAGTGAGCAAATTAAAATCCTCTCCCTAAAATCTTTGTAAAAACATTTGACATGTCACAGAACCTTAAAACTTTAGCCACATTCGTCCGAGTGTTGCCTAAAAGGGATGGCAGGTCCGCTGGCAAGTCAGCTGCGGCCCGCTGGTCAGAAAATAAAACGCAATCCAATAAAACGTGGCGCACAGTGACCTGGACGCCGCAAGCACCACACATTGGAGGGTGCTCTCGCCGGAGCAGGTAGCCATGCGTCATAGGGCTGTGGCCTATTCGAAGCCGAGTGAGGAGAACCTCGTCCCGTCATGGGGCTGAAAGGAAGTACACCACACACGCGTTGTGGGCTTGACTATGCGGAGCTTATTGTCAGTCACGTCCAGCCACTCATCCTCCCACCGACGCATAACCCGTGAGCTCAACAGCGGGGTGAGTGCGTGCAAGGGGATAGCACACGTGTCTATGTGTGTGCGTGTTTCAAGCGAATATTCACATCAGGTGCAGCATTCCGCAAACCAAATATGTTTATTTTGTATTCGTCACGGGCTGCATCGGAATAGATATCTTCTAAATTCATTTGATGAGTATTATAACAGCACTCTGCTATTTTTTGAAGCTTTATTCAAGAGTTAAACGGTTAGGAGATAAGTTTATTTCGGCTTCATCGCCATTTTCAAGTGACCTGCGGCTATATAGTGCTACTAGTATAAAGAATTTTTTACAGCATGTGTATGGCAGTGTGTTGAGTACTTACTTCCATATCTCATATTTGTCGTCATAGGTGTCATATTTCTGCGTATTGTATTTGTGGCGCTATTGTTAATTTTTATTGGAACTTTCGTTTTTTATAAATCTGACAGCTTTACTTGACAGAAGTCAACGGTGTTGTATGATTACATACAACTGTAGACAGACGCAAACGGAAATACCCACACAAAGTCCCAAATGAACAGACAGAACTTAAGCAAACATTTTATTGAAAATTTCGTCGAAATTTTTGAACACGGTAATAGATAACACGACAAGCAAAGACTAGTAACACAAACCTATATAAAGAATCTATAACCACCACACAATTTCATAGATGAATAAGGTAAATATGTAGCCGTACAAAATTTTTGACTTAAAGTAAACTTGTCAATTCTACAGGAAACGAAAATTTCAGTAATAATTACTGAATAAAAACACTTACTGTTTACAATATATACACATCTCAATCAGTGCAACGAATACAATACGCAGAAATATGTAACAGCTATAACGTCAATGATGAGGTATGGAAGTAAATATTCGACGTACTGTCATCAACCAGTCAAATACGAGGTTGGAACTTAAATAGTGGCAACACCTTTGCACTTGTTACTGTCCTTCAGAGTAGTCACCAGCGTTGTGTAGAACCCGTTGCCAGCTATGTGCAAGACGTAGTATGCTGTCAGCTGAGCCTGTTCTGTTGATGGTGCGAAAGGGGGCAGTCTGAAGGTATCGTGTTTTTCGTGTACGACTGTTATTATGTTATCCTAACGCATTACGTTCTTCCATGGCAGACTGTCAGTGCACAGTATTACTGTTCGTTTTTTAAGCATCATCTGAGACCAGCTTAGAGAAAGAAGCGGCTACACGTTCTGCGCAACCCACCATCATTTTGCACGACAATGTGTGGGGGCATACAGCGCAAGATGTGGCTGCTCTGTTCGGTCGACGGGACTGGGAAGTACTGTACCATCTACCAAAATCGGAGGGATTAAGTCCTTGTGACTTTGATTTGATTCCGAAGATGAAGGAACATCTTCGTGGCATTCGCTTCAGAACTGATCCAGAGATTCGACAGGCAGTAGACCGCTCCATTCGCACCATCAACAGGCTTTGCTAACGGTATACTACGTCTCCCACATAGCTGCAACAGGCTTTACACAACGCTGGTGACTAATTTGAAGGACAATAAAAGGTGCAAACATGTAACTCTTTTGTATCGGTTGTGAATAAATAGTTGCCACTATTTAACTTCCAACCTTCGCATATAACGTAAAAATGTTGCATACGAATAGCACTATGTAACAGCAGAGCTATTGAAAACCTCAGTGCAACTGAAGTAAGCTTATCGCCTAACTGTATAACTCTTCAATAAAGCTTAAAAAATAGCAGTGCATATGTATAATGTACATAAAATGTCTTTACAAAATGTCAATTGTTTGCAATTGATACGTCCACTATAGTTGCACAAAATATTTGTTACTGAACTCTCACACAGCTCTGTTTCTGGGTGTCAGGCCAATCTTCAGGGGCAATCGTAAATTAAAAATGAAACCATATGTCTGAACAGTAAGAACCGTGTAAAAGCTACCAGCAAAGGAGGTCACGAAATATAAAGGTAACATTGAACGTACCTAGAATCAAAGTTAAGTCACCTTCTCGAAGTTAAGAGGCAGATTGCTTGTTGGACATGGCTCATCAGAGGGAGAAGGGAGAGAGTCAACGCTGAAACCTTCTTTCCAAGGGCCCTGACGTTAGTCAACCATATGTTGCAAGCTCTTGCGAAGGCCTAGAGCGGAGTGAGTGTCCTAAGGGCCTTGACTGCGGAGATACTGGACAAGAGAGATTTGCAAGTGTAGAACCAGTAATTCTGACATTGCTCTCAGTGAACATATAGAACACAAACATAAAAATATTTTGACTAATTTTATGCAGTTCTTGCCACAGCCAATTATGTTTTTAGGTAGAATGCTCTTGCCGGCACTTTTACTACTTTTTTTTAATCATCAGTTTTCTGACAGGTATGATGTGGCTCATAACGAATTTCTCTCCTTTGCCAGCCTCTTCATCTCTAGCGCTTTCAATAAACGACCTCAACTATTTGCTCGATTTTTTCCAATCTCTGTCTTCCTCCTCAGTTTTTACCCTTTGTAGTTCCTTCTAGTACCACAGATATTTTCCCTGATGTCATAAGGGATGACTAACCATCACCCCCTTCTTCGTTGTCAGTGTTTTCCATGTATTTCTTTTCTCGGCGATTCTGCGGACAACTTCCTTTCATTACCTTATGAGCCCACTTTATATTCAGAATTCGTCTGTACCACCACATATATAATGTTTCGATTCTCTTCTGTTCCAGTTTTCCCACAGTCCATATTTGACTACCATACAATGCAGTGCTTCAAACGTAAATTTTCAGAAATTTCTTCCTCAAAATGAGTCCTATGTTTGATATTAGTAGACTTCTCTTCGCCAGGAATTCCCTTTTTGCTTGTGATAGTTCGCTTTTATGTCCTCCTTGCTCCTACCATGATGCATTATGTTGCTGCCTAAGTAGCAGAATTCATTAATTTCAACTACATCGTGCTAACCAAACCTAATGTTACCTCTCTGACTATTGTCATTTCCGCTACTTCTCATTACATTCGTCTTTCTTCGGTTACTGTCAGTCTATATCCTGTACTCATTATAGTGTTCATTCCATCCAGGAGATCGTATAATTCATCTTTACTTTCACCGGGGAATCAGCGAATTGTATAATGGTACAATATCCATTCACCGTGAATTCCACACTTGAAACTTTCTTCATGAGCCGTGGTGGCTTGTCAGACGATATCGACTTTGGTAGTCGCCCTTCATATTTGACCCTAGGGCTTTGAAAAGAGTGTTGCCTCCTCTAGGGGGACCGTGGCGAACTGGTGGTTTGGCTGTGGGCAGTACGGTCTGCGGAGCGGAATCAAAAACTAGATTTCTAGAGGCTTACAATCTGTTGGTGCAACAGGGAAAAACACACTCACCATCGCGGCCTGAAGAAACCTTGTAGTCATCGTTTGGCATCATAGAGGAGCGGGGGACTGACTGCGAGGAAGGTACCAGCGTGTCGGAGGTGTGCTCACCTCGACGGACGGGGGTTTTTCGGCACTGTTAGATTCGTGACTATTTTGCTCTCCGTCGTGGTAGACGGTAGTGGCTTTCCTGTGCTTAAGACACCGAGTTGACATTAAGATCTGTTAAATTTGGTCTCTGTGAGACTTCCAAGTTGTGTACTGGAACTTTTCCTCTGATATTCCGCGTATATTTTCTTATTGGTTTATTCTTCTGGCATGTAATGGATATCAAGCGTTCTTGAAAGGTAGGGGCACTGTGCTAAACAGTCCTGGGTGTTGTTACATTCTTAACGTGCCGTCTTTTGTCAGCATTGTGTTTTGGTAACTGAGCTTCGTATTTAAAGGAACTCCAAATTGAAATTCTCGTGCACGCGTGTGAGGTACGAATCACGAAGTAATGTCGTAAATTCTGTCCTGTGCCAAATTACTTTGCTGGAATGAATTTTCGCATTTGAGTTATCTTTCGTTTGTCATGTTGGCACTAAACTATGTAACCCGACTAATGTGGCCTTATCCGTTAATGTACGTTTCATGGATGATTAAAGACAGTATACTATTTCTCTTAAATATCAACCTTAAATTAAAATTGTTCCAGTTTGTGGTTTTGCAGCAGTGACTGAATGAGATGAGCCTATTGTAATAGGCTCACATAGTAAACAATCTGTTTCAAAATATGCTGTATACTGTTGTCTAAAAGTCTCTTCGCAGAGCTGACTTGTCATGCGCGCTGAGCCGATTCTAGAAGCGTTTCCTATGCTTCCACAAAATACATTGCGAGATACAAATTCACCGTTTTAGTTGTAACTTTCTTTTAGGGCTTAAAGTTAAAAAAACGAATTACAAGTATCCTTGACGTTTTCGGGTCCTGCTGAGGCCGTTATGTTTTTATTTTCTCTTTAAAGGAGATCATTTTCTATCTGTTGAAGTACCCGGAGTTAGAATATATATTTGCGAGGGCTCGCTTGGTAGTGTCTTTGTGGTAGTCCGTATTTACGGCAACTGTACTGTTACACAGGAACGTCTCATCGAGATTTCTCTAAAGCCGTCCTCACGCGGACCGTGCTGTCGAATGTCAGTGCTGCGCGTGTCGTGTTCGGCGTGCTGCTGAACGCTCGGAAACTTGTGCACACGGTACGTGGTGTAGCAATCGCTGCGCCCTCCAGCGGCAGTTTTTGGATATATGTTATTCGTAAATCACACTGTTTACGAAATCGTCGTGCATAAATTTGCCACATTCACTCTACTTAAACGCACATTTCCTCCATTGTCCATATGGTAGTCACGTACTTCTATATGAGGTATACATAAATAAAAACTTCAATATATATACACATGTTTTAAGGCATAGAGGAAAGAACCTTGTCCAAACAATAAGGACATAGGCTTATAGAAGTCCCATCGCAAATAGTGCGATACAAATTCGCCATAGTTTTCGACATAACATAAACATTATTTCATAAATCCCACTTTTTGGTAAAACCCAAAGGTATTCTTACTTGATCATTGTTCATACCCATTAGTATACTATTTACAATAAGTGAACTACGAAACTTAAAAGGTAAAGGGCAAAATGTTTTACTACAAGCAGTGCAAGCTGTCCTGTAGATTAAGCCAGTCGAATAAACTCATTTCTCCAAAAGGATGCACTTATTACATAACATCGAATATTATAGTACATACCTATATTAAAGTAATAAGAAAGAACCTATTAAAAACGTGAACGTTAAAAAAAAAGAATATTCAGACGTGAACCATCGCCACAACACACATCTAACTCTATTCCCTGCGCTAAACTGACAACAGATCATCGAAGGCCAATCTTAGCTACGATTAAAGCTTTTAACAAATGGCAACGTGTTACGTTATTACCTGAAATTTAATTATAGCAAACTGTACAAAGAACAATGCGTTTTTGATGGATCCTCAACGTGTCGGTGCCTTCAAACGGCATGCTCTCATAATGCGCAAGCTACAATAATTCTTTTGCCACGAATATGATGTCTCTCCTTACTTTATCGCAACGAATCACACAGTTAACGTCGGGGTTTTGAGTGATTCTCAATTTGCTGGTGCTCAGAAACGGCATATATAGCTACAGGCTAGAACAGAATGGCAATACGGCGCCTCACGAGCCTGCGCTGCAGGGAGATGGCGTGCATGTGACTTTGATGACATTCTGCATCTCACTGGTCAACATTCAGGCGCACGATAGGAATATCTGACATGCTAGATATTGCTCTGCACGTTCGGCAAGACTCCCCAATATCCTATTCCACGATATGACGTCAGAAACTCGGCACGCTGAACGCTCAACGTTCGGATGCACGGCGCGTGTGCCAACGGCTCGGGGGGGGGGGGGGGGGGGGGGGTGTCATCGGTGTCGGCGTTCGTATGGAAGCTGCCCACTCAACCTCAGTCTGTCGGCCAAGCTGGTGCCGCTAGCGTGCTGTTTTGATGCTTAGGCACGGCGGCGGTGTCTGGTGTTTTGCCGCCACAAAAATGGTTCAAATGACTCTGAGCACTATGGGACTCAACTTCCGAGGTCATCGGTCCCCTAGAACTTAGAACTACTCAAACCTAACTAACCTAAGGACATCACAAACATTAATGCCGAGGCAGAATTCGAACCTGGGACCGTAGCGGTCACGTGGTTCCAAACTGTAGCGCTCAGAACCGCTCGGCCACCGCGGCCGGCTTGCCGCCACACATCCGCGGCACCTTGCGTCGGCTGAGGCTGCTGCTAGCCGTAGTCCCGCTCACCTGTATTCTAGACAAGTTAATTTAGCGTGTTTCGTATACATCGGTTTTCTAGGCACTCCATGAGTGACAAATTTCAGGGCTTCCTGAGATCTCTGACGATTAACCTGTTTTAGTTGGTCCCCAGCCATTCTTACTGCCGTTCTATCACGACTAAGTTAATTTGTAGTAAATTAATATTTCTTTGAAAGTATATCTGGGTGTTTTCAAAACTTCGCCATCTCTCTCCCCACATCCACCACTGCTGGCGGCTCACCTCCAACTGCGCAACGCTACGCGCTGTTAACATCCAGCTGCCGCTGCCCAACCCTACAATGGCAGACAACAATGCAAACCAGCCACAGACTGCACACAGCACAGCCAGTGATTTTCATACAAAGCGCTACGTAGCGGCGGCGTTACCAATATAAGAACCTAAACAGCCTACTTACAGTTTGTATGATGAACGCTTATAATTTTTTTTTCGAATAGGAACTTGCTATTTTGCGCAATTTCGCTCTGTGCTACAGTGTATTTCTTACCTTACAATAAATTTTATGACAAAGTTTATGCAATTTGTAACGAAAATTGTTTCATAAATTATGCGTATGTTTTATATCACCTGACCCCGCCAGCATCATTTAACCATATTCATGTTTCTTATTAATAAATGAAATAACCTCCTGAAAATAGTCTGCGTTCGTTGTTACCGTTTTTTTTAAAATTAAACATATTTTAATTTATTACGAGGTTGTGCCTAGTGCAATAATGAAATATAAGCTTAGATCTCATAAAAGATATTTCAGTGCCAGTTAGTATCAAACCTGTGCCCAAGTGGCAATTAGGTAAAGGTTTATTTGTAACTTAGTTTCAACCTTTTTTTTACGAATTCTATGGCTTGATCTGATAATGCCAGTATCCAGAATGTCGTAATAAATGGAAATAAATTTAGTTTAGACTGATTTATTGTAAAGTAACCTCCATATTTCATCAGAATAAATATTTAGAAGTAGCTAACAGTACTAAAATCACGTTTTCCTAATAACTATCAAAGAGTCCTAACTATTACGTGGAATTATTACATGAATTTGTTTATAATTATTTTCCTAAAACATAAGTTACAAAATATTAATATGATTACTTCAGTTTTGTAAACACCAATTTTTTCAGTATTAACAAGTAAATTTGTGGAATGTTGCCGATGTTAACTGCGCTATACTGATAAACTACCAATTGCAGTTGACATTTGGAGTGGTGACACCAAAGTTTACAGATAGTCTCCGTAAAGAACTTTTGTTGGCCACTGGTGCGGTGTATATACGGATCGTGTTAAACCTTTCAGCACCATCTACGGCCTGAGAGGGCGCACTGAATCACCGAAACTGGTAGCTACACGATAAATAAGAACTCATGGAAGGCTGTAGGCGTTTCATTTTCTTGGTAAAGGACATTGTACGCTCTGTTATCTCTAATGCATGTATCGCCTCAGGTACACTTGAAAAATGTGGGAGAATGCCAATACCCGTCAAAGGGAATGCTGGATTATCTTATTAACTTGCAAAAGTCATCTCCATTTGAATTCTTTAATTTCTCTAACGTGAAGGAAAAGATTATTTAACACTGCTGCTGGCGGTGAAGCATTTCTGTAACAACCGTTACAAGGTGTCCTAACGTGGACCCTTCACGACGTGGGATGTGAAGGCACAGCGCTAATTCCTGAAGAAGATATGCAAATCAATTCTCATAAAAGGATGGATCTGTGTTACTTTTCGTAAGGCTCAGTTAACTCTGTCAGATGTATGAATGAAAGAACAGAGATCATAAGAAAAGGAAAACATGTCCTTCGTCAGCAAGGAAGATGTAAAATTCCCGTTGATGAACGTAACTACAGACGGGGATTAGGGATGTGGAAAGATATAGTGGTTAGCTTCACCATCCGACATTTGCTTGAAGTACTATAGGGAAACCAATGGCCGTAAAACCCACTCCTCGGGAGAAAGAGTCCACTGTTATAACTACCACTTCAATTGGCAAGCTCTTGTGTCCTAGGCCTAAATTATGCACCAGCAGTTACTTTATCCACACCAAGCAACATCGTGAGCCAGCTCTCACGCCAGAAGAGTATCACAGAACCTTAAAGATCTGCCAGTGGAGACTGAGGTGGAGTGCATAAGATTCGCGGTTCACAGCCTGCATCCATTAAATTTCCATTATACACCACGAGAAGGAAGGCGTAAACCCTGAGTGATCACGGACGCAATACATTACGTTCGTTTTAGTGTCAGAGTGTGAGGTGGAATACGGAAAATACACTATACAGGACAAATTTACTGAGGCTATCACCAATTTTCGCGCCTCAAATTACCTGCGCGGTTGGAGCTCTTCCCTCTTACAGAAAAAACTACGGATACTATTTATACATCACGGAACACCACACCAGTTTCCACATCTGGTACGACGGCATCCAGTGCATGCGTGGGTTTGATGAGCGATGGTTTCGTGGAGGAGGCTTGAGATTAAGGGAGACTACGTAACTGATACTTATTTCCTTGAAGAAACGTTAACGGATGAGAGATACGTACAATATTTATCTACATTCTAGCCTGGGTCTTTAAGAGAAAGTTTCTGCTCAGAACCGTAGATACAGGTGATACCATCATGGTGGTGGTGACCCAACTAATCCTAGTCCCGCAGTAGGACGAAAGCGTTATGAATTGGCCTCCTCGTTCACTTGATTTTATGCCAAAGGATGTTTTACTCTGTAGTAAGCTCAAAGATGAACCTATGCACTAGCTACAGCGACAAAATACGATCGAAACCCACGCACTGTCGCACAGTGTGCAACGATGTTGAAGAAGTATATGAAGATTACGGGAGACTAAGTAAATGATACTTATTTCATTGAAGAAACGTTAACCGATGAGAGATACGTACAATATTTATCTACATTCTAGCGTCGGTCTTTAAGAGAAAGCTTCTGCTCAGAACCGTGGATACACTTTCCCCTGTGATTTATGTTTTTTCGCTTTTGCAGAAGTTATTTTACAATTTAACTGTGTATCTCGGGATAAAACATACGGTAATATGGCTGTTCACGTAAACTTCACAATCTTTGAAAGTCATGTGGCCTCGCTTTCGACCGGTAGGAGCGTCGAACCACTGCTCCTTGACGCCTTGTTGAACACACTTTTCGAGAAGACTGGTCGCAGCATGGGACGAAAAGGCTCGGCAAGGGTGGCCCCAAGCGTGTAGCGTGTAGCGTGACAGCACCCAGAGTGTCACGAAGCCGGCGATCCGCCGTCTGGCCTCCAGGAACTGTGTGAAGCACATCTCCAGTCTCGTCTATAACAAGTCCCGCAGAGTGGTGAAGAGGCTGGAGAACCTGATCCGTGGCGCGGTCACGTACACCGAGTACGCCAAGCGCGAGACGGTCACTGCCATGATCGTGGTATACGTGCTGAAGAGGCAGCGACGCATCCTGTAGGGTTTCGGCGGTTAGGCGTTCGTGCTGCTGTGGCCTCCCCGCGGTGAAACTCGCCTCTGTAGAAAGAGGTACTATGGGCGGGAAAGACTCTGGTGGGAATAGCGGAACTATCACTGTTGTTACCTAGTGAATCATCCTCAGATGTCACTTTCTTTGGCAGACGATGTGTTGACCCAATCCACATGTTTCGGCATCAGTTTAAATTACACGTTTCTCAATCATCCAGACATAATCTCAGCTATAGCGCTCTATCCTCCACACTAACCAAATCCGCATGATAACAAGTGAGACAGCACTCGATTTGACGTTTGAAACAGATACACTTATCTATTAAAATAGGAACGCTATGAAGGCGGCATACAATAAACGTCAAAGTGTCACGAAGTGTACTACATGCTTGGATATCAAAATAATTAGCATCATGCACAAAGACAAAAAGTATGTATAGGTTACGCGACCTCCAGTCTGTATACAGTGTGTTTCACAACTCATATTACACACTTCTAGAGGTTGTAGAGAGTACATAGTAGATCAAGTTTTACGTAGGAACCCATGTCCGGAAACGTCGTCCAACGACGCTTCACAGTGTCGAAGTTAAAGGCGCCGGCTCCAGGAAAGGTCAGTATGTATCTACAGTGTGATCCCGTGATGATTTTACACACTTTCCAGGATGATGGTGAAGGATGAAGTTATCAATTTGAGGTGAAGGTCCCTTTACTGGAAACTAACGAGTCGAAAATTATATGCCTAAACCGTTTCGATACTTCTGACAATGGAATACAAGTGCCGGTACTGTTGTTGCTGAAGACATGGCGTATGTAACTTTCAGAAATGCCGAACAAAGCAAGAAAAAATTGCTGGTGAACTTGGGCTCTAAGAACGATGAACACTTCTTCAATAGAGAAAATGCTTTTCACAGTAGTGAAGATGAACACGTGCTCATAGCTCTTCAACTATACATTTTAGAGCCCATGGTTGGATCACATGTGTGTCTTGTCTTATTCCGTACTACCACCTGTGAAAGATGCAAAACCTACGTTTTTAGCAACAACGGCCCGGTACATGTATTCGACTGTCAGAGGCATCAGAGCAGTTTTCGCATGTATATTTCGACTCGTTCGTTTCAGATACAGGAACCTTACCGCAAACTGATACGTTTATTCTTCTTCAGCATCCGTGAAAATTTGTGAAATCGTCACGGAATTAACCTGTTCCTACATACATTTACAGACGTCGGTTCCTATAACTTCGACGCTCTGTAGTGTCGTTGGATGCTGTTACCGGACATGAGTTCCTGCGTAAAACTTAATCTACTAAGTTCTCTCTACACCTTATAGAAATGCGTAACATGAATTGTGAAACTCCTTGTATAAGACAATATTATTCATCAGATTTCATTCTAAAACCGAGTTTTACCACTTTTTGATTACGAGAAGAGCCTATTAAGCCTCGAGTCAGAAGGGGAAGAGTCAATCAGTAGGTATTGGAAGTCGACATCAACGGTACCATGGTCTACCTAGAAACTACGGTTTATCGTTCCGCGATCTTGTTGTTCGTATTGATTGATCAGGCAAATAGCGAAACGACTGGTTCAGGAGGGCCATATTTTACTTCAAGGTGCTTAACACAGTACACGACATAATCACAGTATCCGGTGACGGTTCTAAGAAGATTCCAGCAACAACACTCACTCGTACGTCAGACTGCTCGTAAGCACAATCCCTAAAGACTGTCCGGGGCAGAGTCCGATGGGCAGCAATCTCTCGTTACGTCGAAGAGTAATACGCAAGCAGAGTGCAGGTCACAACCGTCACCTGCAGAACAGGCCTGTCTGCGCTGACTCCAAGAGTCAGTGACGTCATCCCGTTAAGTCCGCTGATTCCTGAGCTGCCGCAGTTGTGTTGTTTGTGTTGGTTTGAGCGGGGGCTTTAGAAGTGTGAGAGGTTTTACTGTATGTAGTGTTTGGTATTATTCAGAATTTCTTACAGGTGTACAGTGCCTCGAAGCAAGAGGGAACTACAGAAATGGCCTAAAAGTCCACGTGCTTTCCTTCCCAGAAGCCAAAACAGAACAACAGCATTGGATTCGAGCTGTCTGTAGAGATGAGTTTCAGCCAACGAGTAATTCTAGAGCAAGTAATATGATTGTCTTTAAATACGTCACGCTAACCAAAGTCCATTAGTTAATTTTAATAACGTGTATTGGTAAAATGCTTTGAGAGATAGTGTTGCATCATTTTATCTTCTAGGTCTGCGAACAGCATTCTGAGCAGCAGGAAGTGCAACGAGAAGACAGTATGTCTGACAGTAAAACGGGAAGACTGTTGACAGCATCCTTATCGAAGACTAGATCGGTCATTCGTAGACATTCCAACAGGGAATGAATGAATGGTCTCTAATCTATTGCTGTTCTCAGTTAGGTCTGTTTCGTCTGTTCATAAATAGTCCGAAAGAAACAGTTATAGATATTTTGTTGCTACAGGAGTTGAAACATGACTGTTTCCGAAATATCCATCGTATACGTCAAAAACTACACGAAGGAAGGAGTGTACAGAGAACAGAAGGTCGAAAAAATAAGAACAGCTTGTTACTGCACTTGAAAACACTGAGGAAACATTTTCTGAAGCTCATCGGCACAGTGCTGTTTGAGATATTCATGAACTAAAAACGAAACTAAATTCCAAAACAGTGCTCTCTCGTTGGTTTATTGTGCAGAAAACAAAAAAGGCATTTATATAGTTAAAGAATCTCGGCAAAGAATAAGGTTTTGCGTCAATATTCATGATGATTTAAGTTTATCTGTTTCATAGATAATGTAGAAGTAAAACGTTCATAAGATACTAGATTTCCAGAGGTCATGCCATTCCAGTGGTATACCACATATGAATGAAGTAGCAAAAAAATCAAGAATATACACTGCTCATTGGTAGAGCACTTACCTGGCAAGCAGTCAGTTGTTCATCGTGCAAAGTAATCAATCATTTTGGAGACACAAGGGCATAATGATTTGGCATTCCTCAATGAACAAATAGTTTGATCAAGGAAAGTGATTGTGACACGCTATTGCTGGGAAACAAAATATTTTCCTCCCTGTTGTATTCTGTTTCACTACGTGCACAGAAATTTATCAGGCACTCTGGTAATCTCATTCTTCTCTCTCCAGAAATTAAACACAGATCATCTAACAGAAAAGAAAGAAAATATTCTACATTATATAAAGAGAATTTCCATTTTGGCCCAGAAGACAAACTAGTCGTGTTATTAATGTGCGCTGTTTATGTAAAGCCACAGATGGATTATCTGCAGGAGAATGTTGTAGTTTCTGCCGTATACAGAAGCGAGCTTCCAGAAACAGCTTATGTGTTTATGACTTCAGAGTTGTAGCATTCTTGAAATATGTAGTCCATATACACTGATCAGCCAGAACGTTATTACCACCGCCTTACTATCGATATAAACCCATACAGGCGAAAGCAGCTTTATGTAGTGAGGAATGACTGCTAGTCATACACACGCGCGGTGCATGTCGTATCTGTAACAGGATTGTCCGTGCGAAGAATGGGGAAGGCGCGCTTTCTATCTGGGTTTGACCGAAGGCAGAGTTTGATGGCCGAGATGAGCGACTTATCGGATATTCGACGAGTGCTGTGGCGAATATCTTCAACATGTTTCGAAACCAAGGTGAACCATGACCAAACATTGTGAGGTTGGGCGGCAACCCATCATGGCACATGTCGGACGTCGTAGGCTGGGCGGACTGTTAAAGTAGGACACGTGGCGAACTAAGGCGGAACTAACACCAGACTTTAACTCCGGCAAAACTACAAGTGTGCCTCAACACACAGTGCACCGAACACACTTATCCACGAGTTTCCGCAGACGAAGATCTAATCACGTGCCAATGATAACTCCACGGCCTCGGCAACTACGACTGGAATGGATAGTTGATCATCGACACTGGACGTTGACGTAGTGGCAGTGCGTTACGTGGTCTGATGAATCCTGATATCTTCATCATCATGTCGATGGGAGGGCGAGAATACATCAAGGAGAACAGCTCCTAAAGACCTGTACTATGGGACGGAGACACACGCTGGCGGCGACTCTATTATGCTCTGGGTAACATTCACGTGGGCATCCACGGGACCAATAGAGCATGTGCAGCCATCATGACATCCCTTGTTCATGATAATGTTTCTCGACGGTAGTGGCATTTTTAAACAAGATAATGGGCCATGTCACAAGGCGAGAAGTGTGAGGGAGTGGTTAGAGGAACACAGTGGTGAGTTCCAGTTGTTGTTCTGGCCCCCCCAATTCGTCAGATGTGAACCCAACCGAAGATATGAAAAATGTGATTGAAAGTAGCGTCAAGGCTCATCGCCCCCTCCCCGTAATTTGCAGGGATTAGGTGAGTGTGCAGATAAGGTGCCAACACCTTCCATCAACCTCCCAAGGCCTCATTGGTTCCAAGTCATGACGCGTCGCCGCTGTTATCGGTGCCAAAGGTGGACATATCAGCTATTGGATTGATGGTCATAATGCTGTATCTGATCAGTGTATTACCAGTGGCAAAGGCTGATAGTAATTATCCGTGTCAATGGTAAAGTGCATTGTTACTGGACTTAATGATATAGGATTCACAGTCCTTGCTGTAGTGGATGATAAGAGGGTTGTAAATAAAAAGACGTTTACCCATTTATGTGACCCACTAGAAGTAAAGACCCGGTACGTATACCCTAAATACCCGATCAGAAAATTGTTTTTGTGATTGAGTCAGTCTATGTTTTAAAGTGTGTGAGAAATTCATGGCTGAATCTTCCTGATGAGAAACTAATATTCCCAGGATTCTAAAGGACTACAACAACCGTAGCTCTCTTCCGTTCCTTAAAATGCATGCATCCAATTGAGAAAACCTGGAGTTTCTCTTTCTCTGAAAGCGCTGTAACCTTTGCTTTGGCGTTAAGAAAATTTCATGCATGCATTCCAGAAACGCTAAGAAAGCTAGGCCCATCCACAACCTAAATCACTATGGCTCAAATGGTTCAAATGGCTCTGAGCACTATGGGACTTAACATCTGAGGTCATCAGTCCCCTAGAACTTAGAACTACTTAAAGCTAACTAACCTAATAACATCCATGCCCGAGGCAGGATTCGAACCTGCGACCGTAGCAGTCGCGCGGTTCCGGACTGAAGCGCCTAGAAGTGCTCGGCCACCCCGGCCGGCCCAATCAATATCACAGCACTGCTCCATTCATAGCATTAATCTGTAAATGCAGCAACAAACTAATGAAATAGGCTAGCATCGCTTTGCCCCAGTAAACAGAGGCAATCATATAGTTTTTAGACTATTGTCTAATTGAATGTGTTCACAGTTTCTTCCTACCAAAGAAAGTCCAAATAGTCAATTTTGGTGGATCGATCTCAGGTTCATATTATATTTAAATTCGCCAGAATTTTGAGCTAGTAAAGAATTTAAGACTTAGTGGCTTGACAGACACAGATGAACCTGCAATTTATTCTACCCGTGAACATCACGCTGTGATAGAGGTGTTGTAATTTAATTCGTGAGATGAGTGTGAAATTTCTGATGAAATGTGGCCTGAAGTTCATTACATAACGAGGTAGTGTTTCTATTTGTGTAACAAATGGTTAATGTGCAGTTATTGTACAGAATTTTCTACTGTACAGAGTGATGCAAGAGCTAAGATGTCGTGCTACAGTTCAGGGGTGGTCAAGAATACGTTTCGCGTGCTGTGGCCACGGCCGCGTGCCACAACTCTGAGACTGCACATTTCCTCACCGCTGCACCTTGATGTCTGGGGAGGAATAGGGGTAAACGGCCGACGCGCCGTATTTAAATAGACATGCAGTCGTACTGCATGCGTTTTGGTTTCATATTTCTTAACAATACGGATCACAAAAGAAACAAATTTTCGGTTTTACTCAGTTATTTTTGGCACTCTTAAGGCATAATAAAATTTTTATCTGGTATAAATTGTTGGCATACTTGCAGAAGCAAACAGATTTTCGCACTCTGGTACCCACGTAATCGTAGCTTATTTATTTTCCCCAGGAAAACAATGAGTACACCCTGGACAGTTTTGAAGTAAAAGTACACAGGAATCATACTCCAGATAAATCAGTCACATCTGGACATGCACAAGGGAGTATTCAGCTGAAACGACAAACGGTCTCAAAAACAGTTCGACAACGGATGTAGGGTTCGCAGTGTCTTCAAAAATGGTTAGAAAACTATCCTCGTAGTTGTTTCAAGGTCACCATGAATCCGCGTGTTTTCTTTAACGCCTGTCATCTTAGGGAAGAGGACTGTGGTTTCTGTCAGAATTTGTGACTTCTACGATGCAATTATCTTTTTAAATGCGTCCGCATTAAATAAGAAATATTTTTTTTCTCGCCTTGCGGTGTATTGTTACTCGCGCAAACGCCTGGAGTGGTGGCTAATGGGAGCGACTGTAAATGGGAAATGCCTTTATGGTCGCTTCCATCAGCCCACGCCGAGTATAAACTTTGTTTGTGCGTGTAATACTATGGGCAGTGTGCAGTCAAGTCGACTTAAAATGCGAACTCCGCAATCAATTCCGGATGTTCTAATTTTCTTTCCTCCTTTTTTGTATTGATAAATTCAAAAGCAGCGGACATAAAATCGAAAAATTGTTCCAAGACTGCCCTTTCACTTTACTTACGTACTTCACAGTAATATTCTTTGTTCAGTTCCTCTGAAAACTGTTAAATAGACAACGAAATAACGCGCGTAATTTCAGAAATTCAGTTCAGCTTGTTGACGTGCTCCATGCCTGCAAATAGAGAACGATGTTTTTCTTGGTGTACAGAACAATGAACCCCGGGTATTGACCGAGGTAATTTTTTGCTCTTTCATTGTCAGATAAGTCTTATAATTCCTTTTGCTTGCCGTTGTAGCATGCTTTCCACAGCAAATCTGCAGTACTGGGAGATTACGCAATTGTATAATGGATATTAAGGGTACTCATCCCTCTATTCTGCCATTCACATTCATTTTTGAAGATTTGTGGCGATAGATCGCTAGAGTGCCTCTTTTTATACAAACAGCCGACTGGACCTGTGAATGTCCGTCGTAAGAAGAACAAATAGTGAAGGGTGAACGGTATTGTCACCACGATTCTGCCGAACTGAGGGGGTCCGTTCCGGCCGAAAGACGACTCACCGAAAACCTAAATGTAATACTTCGTTGTACCGAGGACATCCGGGAGGGAAAGGGCGGAGCTGAGACGCTCCATCCCAGCTGACGTTTGACACGCCGTGGCCGGCCTTGCTATAGTTCAATTGCTGCGGGAGACAGTGGTGGTCTCTGTTTCCCAAATGATGACGTGGTACTTCGTACATCTAATCAATATGCTATGATGAACCTGTTACCCAATGAGTTCTGCAAAAGCGCAGTGTTTTAAAAATATTTGGCAGGTAGGTGTTTGTCTGGTACGTTATTGGGACATTCTTGCCCTGCTCATTCAGCATGTGTGATCCAGGAACGAAGTATGTACATTTCAAGCCATATGGTACTAAACAATTTCGTTAAAAACCAAACTGATCAAGTAGGATCAAGAACCATGCATACATCTAAAAGAAACAGATAACCAGATGCTTAAGATGAGATGAAACAAAGTTCACACTACAAAGGTGGTTATACATAACCGGCCAACAATTTGTTAAACAATACTTTTGCTCGTGGCCTTTTTTGTATATGTCTTATAGCTTCTGCTTTGTTAAGAAAAAACAGCAATAAATTGTTTATTTTGCACTATACGATGCCATTCATTTGTTTCTTCATTGTACAATTACATCTTTGCAGTGAAACAACATACGACGACGCGTATTCCTAGCGATCTTCAATTGTGGCGTTTACTTTAGCTTTTACATGTTGATATTACGACAAATATTTTGTTGATTTTTCTTTGTAACAACTCATAAAAATGACAAGTGTCACGTTAAAATAAATAGAATGGAGATATTTCCGTAATTTAAATGTCAAAGTATCACAGCTATTTTGTCATTGTAGACGTAGCACTAGTTCAGTAGCATACGGACTAAACGCGATGATGTCAAGGTTGTTCTGCAGGTGGCGTTGTCACCTCGATGTCTACGAAACTTGAGGCGTACTGAGCGTGGCGAAAATAAAACACGAATTACCTGTAGCTGATTCTGGCCGAACTCACACAGAGTTGGGAAATGGACTGCGATAAAGAAACAGCCGGAGTTGCAAGTCTCACTTTTTATTCACCTGGATGACTAGATTCGTGTTAACACAACCGCGAGTCATCATTTGAAGAAAAAGTGAATCTTACAATTTCGGCTGTTTTAGTACTGAACACATTAACCTAAGTTGCTGTCCAGCAATTAATCCATCATGCTGGAAATGACTTGTTTGCAAGAGAAGTATCCACATGGACATTTATTGTTTGCATTGTAGTCTACAAAACTTGTGTACACCCCATACACAGCCAGCATGTTGATGGACAGTGTAGATCAGATCCAATTGGCGTTCCTTGGTTATGTAAACATAGGCTATTTCGATTCTTGGGTAAATTGTACAATATACATTCTAGGACCAAACAAAAGGATGAGCATTCATTGAAGTTACCTCTGATGAACACAGTTTGATTTTGGAACTTAAGACATTAATAAACTGATGGTTTTTCTAATGTTTTCGGTTACATTGGGAGGTAAGCCTATTACTTGCTAGAAGGATCTAATTACAGACTCCCTCCCTCATCTCACTTACACCTTCAGTTTATATCTCAGCGGATTTGAGTTTCTTGTCTACTGTGACAAATAGCAGTCCACCACCTCCATTTTCAGTTAATCTATCCTTTCGATACATGCTTAAGTTTCCCCTCAAAATCTCACCTCTGTCGTCTTCGGCTTTGAACAAGCTTCCTGTAACGAGTGTTACCTTGGATTCGCCGTTTTTTTTTAGGAGCGCTTCATCCTATGGCAGTTTGTTGCTAATGCTAGAATTAGCTACTCTAGTCTTCGATGTCACGCTGATACTTCAAGATTTCCTAGAACAATCGTTATCTAAAATGGCAGAGACCCCTAACCTAAAAACGTATATACACCCCCCACACAGTCAGCATCTTGATGGGCAGTGTAGATCAGATCCATTTCAAAAATGGTTCATATGGCTCTGAGCGCTATGGGACTTAACATCTGAGGTCATCAGTCCCCAAGAACTTAGAATTACTTAAACCTAACTAACCTAAGGACATCACACACATCCATGCCCGAGGCAGGATTCGAACCTGCGACCGTAGCGGTCGCGCGGTTCCAGACTTTAACGCCTAGAACCGCTCTACCACTCCGGCCGGCTCAGATCCGTTTCACAGACCTTGGTGACAACCCCATGGCACAAATCCAGGAAGTCACAGAACCTTCGCAATTTCTTTTTCAAGCTTTCCACTCGACTCTGAACCAGGTAACTAACCAAGCTCTTTTCTCGGAACACGACTCTGCAGATTCCCGCTTCCGTGGAAACTCGCTGAGCAAAGCTGGTATTTTCAACCTGGTCTGCCAGTCGCTGGAATTATCCTAGGATGACCTTGGAATTCAGAAGACAGAAATGACGTAGAATGTTGTTTGCCTTGTTTTCATGTTTATATGCATATGTTTTCCCTCGCCTAAATTGTCAGTCATTGACTATTCACCCTGCTGACTTTACGGTTTTAACTATGAACGTTGGTTACAACCGACTCTGCAGCGGGCAATCTCTATGTGGTAGTAAATTTTGTATCAAGAACTCCGCAAAGAGCTGGATTTTCAACAAATTTCATAAAGGCACAGCACTCGCGGTGTCGTGGCTTATAGCCACATCATCAAGTGCATATAAACCTTTTTAAGATGATAAACAGCGTGGCGAAGAACATAGAAGGCCCAACCAAGCTTTCGTATTCTTTCCCAATTTGTCTACCATATTTTAAAATTTATATGCACCTGATGACGTGACTTTAAGCCACGAAGCCTTAATAAAATCGATTCGAAATGCATCTTTCTACGGAGTTCTTGCTTAAAAAAAAAGTATTACGACAGCGACGGATGCCCTGACCACAGAGGTGTTTGAAATGTCTTTGTCTCTAAAAGAGAGCTTACAACTCCAACGTCAAAAGAAAAGGGGTTCTGTAACAACAATACATTCACACCTCTATGGTCGAAAGCCATTTTCCTTCAAGAAGAAAAGAATTTAGTTCATTACGTAGGAGTGTGCTTTGTCTCAAACGATAAAGACAATGGAAATTACAATGTTCAGCTGTACCTATTAATCTAATTTGGTTTCCTTATGTTTGTTCTTTGACACAGCGTTGGAGAGATTTCGTTATAGCACTATGATTGAGATTGTGTGGCGCTGCTACCCTGCAAAGGTAGTAATATCTCTTTGGTAACGTTTCCTAGCTACAGGCACGACTTCTGTTTCACGTTTTATCTGATGACTTTTCCTGTCTCATCCCTAGATCTCGCCCACATATTTCTTCACAGACCTACTAATTCAGTTCGTGTTTCCCGGAAATGTGGCATTGTGCCACAAGAAGGAAAGTCATCTTTTTTAAGCTATAAGTGAAGTAGATTCATAAAACTGAGCTAACCTCCCACCGAACAGGCCTTTGAAGGCCCAACGGTACCGACCAGCAGCCGCGTCACCTTAGCCCACAGGCGTCACTAGAAGCGGATATGAATGGGCATGTGGTCAGCACACCGCTCTCCCTGTTGTATGTCAGTTTACGAGACTGGAGCCTCTACTTCTCAATCAGGTAGCTCCTCAGTTTTCCTCGCAAGGACTGAGCGCACCCCGCTTGCCAACAGCACTCGGCAGAGAGGATGGTCACCCATTCAAGTGCTACCCTAGCCTGAGGGCGCATATCTTCGGTGATCTGACGGAAACTGGTGTTAGCATTGCGCCAAGTCTGTTGGCAAAGCAGATTCATGGTATATCATTTTCTTTCCGTGGCCAATTTTGGTGACATTAAGCCAGCTTTACATTTAAAATCCTCTTTTCATGAACCATGGACCTTGCCGTTGGTGGGGAGGCTTGCGTGCCTCAACGATACAGATAGCCGTACCGTAGGTGCAACCACAACGGAGGGTTATCTGTTGAGAGGTCAGACAAACGTGTGGTTCCTGAAGAGGGGCAGCAGCCTATTCAGTAGTTGCAGGGGCTACAGTCTGGATGATTCACTGATCTGGCCTTGTAACAATAACCAAAACGGCCTTGCTGTGCTGGTACTGCTAACGGCTGAAAGCAAGGGGAAAATACGGCCGTAATTTTTCCCGAAGGCATTCAGCTTTACTGTATGATTAAATGATGATGACGTCCTCTTGGGTAAAATATTCCAGAGGTAAAATAGTCCCCCATTCGATACCCGGACGTGGACTACTCAAGAGGATGTCGTTATCAGGAGAAAGAAAACTGGCGTTTTACGGATCGGAGCGTCGAATGTCAGATCACTTAATCGGGCCGGTAGGTTAGAGAATTTAAAAAGGTAAAGGGATAGGTTGAAGTTAGATACGGTGGGAATTAGTGAAGTTCGGTGGCAAGAGGAACAAGACTTCTGGTCAGGTGACTGCAGGCTTATAAACACAAAATCAAATAGGGGTAATGCAGGAGTAGGTTTAATAATGAGCAGGAAAATAGGAATGCGGGTAAACTACTAGAAACAGCATAGTGACGCATTATTGTGGCCAAGATAGATGCCAAGCCCACACCTACTACAGTAGTACAAGTTTATATGCCAACTAGATCTGCAGATGACGAAGAAATTAAAGAAATGTATGATAAAATAATAGAAATTATTCAGACAGTGAAGGGTGACGAAAATTTAATAGTCATGGATGACTGGAATTCGGTAGTAGGAAAAGGGAGAGAAGGAAACGTAGTAGGTGAATATGGATTGGGGCTAAGAAATGAAAGAAGAAGACGCCTGGTAGAATTTTGCACAGAGCACAACTTAATCATACCTAACACTTGGTACAAGAATCATGAAAGAAGGTTGTATACATGGAAGAACCCTGGAGGTACTAAAAGGTATCATATAGATTATGTAATGGTAAGACAGAAATTTAGGAACCAGGTTTTAAATTGTAAGACATTTCCAGGGGCAGATGTGGACTCTGACCACAATTTATTGGTTATGACCTGTAGATTAAAACTGAAGAAACTACAAAAAGATAGGAATTTAAGGAAATGGGACCTGGATAAACTGAAAGAACCAGAGGTTGTACAGAGTTTCAGGGAGAGCATAAGGGAACAATTGACAGGAATGGGGGAAAGAAATACAGTAGAAGAATAATGGGGATGAGAGATGAAGTAGTAAAGGCAGCAGAGGATCAAGTAGGTAAAACGACGAGGGCTAGTAGAAATACTTGGGTAACAGAAGAAATATTGAATTTAATTGATGAAAGGAGGAAATATAAAAATTCAATAATGGAGCAGGCAAAAAGGAATACAAAATCTCAAAAATGAGTTGGACAGGAAGTGCAAAATGCCTAAGCAGGGATGGCTAGAGGACAAATGTAAGGATGTTGAGGCTTATCTCAAGAGGGGTAAGATAGATACTGCCTACAAGAAAATTAAAGAGACCTTTGGAGGTAAGAGAACCACTTGTATGAACATCAAGAGCTCAGATATAACCCAGTTCTAAGCAAAGAAGGGAAAGCAGAAAGGTGGAAGGAGTATATAGAGGGTCTATACAAGGGCGATGTACTTGAGGACAATATTATGGAAATGGAAGAGGATGTAGATGAAGATGAAATGGGAAATGCGATACTGCGAGAAGAGCTTGACAGAGCACTGAAAGACCTGAGTCGAAACAAGGCCCCTGGAGTAGGCAACATTCCATTGGAACTACTGACGGCCTTGGGAGAGCCAGTCCTGAGAAAACTCTACCATCTGGTGAACAAGATGTATGAAACAGGCGAAATACTCTCAGACGTCAAGAAGAATATAATAATTCCAATCCCAAAGATAGCAGGTGTAGACAGATGTGAAAATTACCGAACAATCAGTTTAATAAGCCACAACTGCAAAATACTAACACGAATTCTTTACAGACGAATGGAAAAATTAGTAGAAGCCGACCTTGGAGAAGATCAGTTTGGATTCCGTAGAAATATTGGAACACGTGAGGCAATACTGACCTTACGACGTATCTTACAAGAAAGATTAAGGAAAGACAAACCTACGTTTCTAGCATTTGTAGACTTAGAGAAAGGTTTGACAATGTTAACTGGAATACTCTCTTTCAAATTCTAAGGGTGGCAGGGTTAAAATACAGGGAGCGGAAGGCTATTTACAATTTGTACAAAAAACCAGATGGCCAGTGTCTTGAAAGGAGGATATAAGATGAACATCAAGAAAAACAAAACGAAGATAATGGAATATAGTCGAATTAAGTCGGGTGATGCTGAGAGAATTAGATTAGGAAATGAGACACTTAAAGTAGTAAAGGTGTTTTGCTATTTGGGGAGTAAAACAACTGATGATGGTCGATGTAGAGAGGATATAAAACGTAGGCTGGCAATGCCAAGGAAAGCGTTTCTGAAGAAGAGAAATCTGTTAACATCGAGTATAGATTTAAGTGTCAGGAAGTCATTTCTGAAAGTATTTGTATATAGTGTAGCCATGTATGGAAGTGAAACATGGACGATAAATAGTTTGGACAAAAAGAGAATAGAAGGTTTCGAAATGTGGTGCTACAGAAGAATGCTGAAGATTAGATTTGTAGATCACATAAATAATGAGGCAGTATTGAATAGGATTGGGGAGAAGAGAAGTTTGTGGCACAACTTGACCAGAAGAAGGGATCGGTTGGTAGGACATGTTCTGAGGCATCACGGGATCACCAATTTAGTACTGGAGGGCAGCGTGGAGAGTAAAAATCATAGAGGTAGACCAAGAGATGAATATACTAAGCAGATTCAGAAGGATGTAGGTTGCAGTAGGTACTGGAGATGAAGAAGCTTGTACAAGATAGAGTAGCATGGAGAGCTGCATCAAATCAGTCTCAGGACTAAAGACCACTACAACAACAACACATTTAAAATATGTAGACGATTATAATTATCACTGGCATCAGCTGGTCCGCATCGTCAAGTATTAACGTCTACATATTTTATACACGAACCTGTAGTAAGGGGTCGAAAGCAGTTGAAGCAAATAGGATACGTGGTTTAGATTGTGCTTTTCTCATACAGTAGTGTACTTCATCACTCAAAATGAAAGTTATGTTTTGCCTTCGATATGTTAATAGCCAGGAACTCATTTCAAAAACGTGACGGGGGATAAGGAATCATATCGTTGCTTTATACTGCTGTTGAAATTTGTCTCAGCGGCATTTAGGCATACCGTAGCACATGACTTCCAACCGTTTTCGAGAGACGATTTTATAAGACTTCATGCCTCCCTATCACGAATATTATATAACAAAATTGTATGACAAACCATGGGATTCGGTACCGAAATCATTTTATGAATTGGGTTTTTATGTGACTTCACTGTTTCCGAAAAATTCACGTTTGTGATTGATGACATGATAACAATCTAATCTGCTTTTAGTTTAATATGCGACATAAAGTCCTGCTGGACATATGTGATAATTATGTGAGTACTGAACACTTCTTTTCGACTTCTTATGCATTTCATAATTAATAACAGCAGCTAATCGTTAAAACTTTATTTTCGGCCACAGTGGACATGATGACGGGCCATGCGTGAAACTCGCAAACGAATAAAGTTTTAAAAACTATTCCACTGCATGACGGCGGATTGCTACAGCGGCCTTACTTTTAAGTTGATGCTGATTTTAATGTGACATGTGCCCTTGATGTCAATTTTTAGATTATCACGTAGCAAATGGTGATTCATGGTGTGGGTTCCTGTAGTCATGTCCTAGTTCATGAACCACGGGCAACATATGAGTGGCCAAGTAAGTGGTCCCGACAGTCGGGATACCAGTTACTTTGGAAGAAGGCTGGGCATCTCGGACATATTCTGAGTCGTGGTCACCTTTGTGCTTATACGGCAAAGACTCTCAAATCCACCGGTTAGTCCCTCAATCATTAGGGGTAAAACTCAATGGGACTCGGGGCAAGTAAGGCTAGCAACCTGCTTCCCCGATACTTTAAATATGATGCTGGCAACAATCAGAGCAAAATGTCTCGGACCTTTGCAGGTGACGGAGTCCCACCTCTAACTGACAAACCAGTGACTCCTAAGGTACGACTTGGCAAACAGATGGTAATGAGATGGGGAGCTATTAATATCAATTGGGGATACTCTGGGAAGAGGGCAGAGCTGGCAGAGGCTGCAAGTAAGATGGGGCTGGAGGTTTTAGCTGTTAGTGGTATTCGGATAAGGGGGTGAGAAAGAAGAGGAAGTGGGAGAATACAAGGTCTACCTATCAGGAGTCAAAGCAGGAATAGCACAATTGGGTGTAAGGCTTTACATCAGGAAAGAAATGGAACCCAGCGTAGTTGCAGTACGGTATGTAAACGAACGACTGATGTGGATAGATTTGACAGGGTCCAGCAAGAAAATTAGGATTTTATAAGTATATTCGCATTGTGAAGGGACAGATCAAGATAAGATGGATAGTTTTTATGAGGCACTCAGTGATGTAGTTGTTAGAGTAAAGGACAAGGACAGTGTTCTGCTCATGGGGGATTTTAATGCCAGGATTGGAAATCGAACAGAAGGGTATGAAAAGGTTATGGGTAAATTTGGAGAGGACATGGAGGCCAACAGGAACGGGAAACAACTCTTGGATTTCTGTGCCAGTATGGGCTTAGTAATCACAAACTCCTTTTTTAAACATAAGAACATTCACCGGTATACTCGGGAAGGCAGGGGAACCAGATCTGTCATTGACTATATAATAACAGATCAGGAATTCAGAAAAGCTGTGAGGGACACACGTGTATTCCGGGGATTCTTTGATGACACTGATCATTATTTAATCTGCAGTGAAATTGGGATTGTGAGGCCGGAAGTGCAGGAGGTCAGGTCCATATATAGGAGGATAAGAGTGGAGAAACTTCAGGATCAGGAAATCAGGCACAAGTACATACCAGCGATCTCAGAAAGGTACCAGTTAGTTGAATGTAGTCAATTACAGTCATTGGAAAAGGAATGGACAAGGTACAGGGACACAGTACTAGAAGTGGCTAAAGAATGTCTTGGAACAGTAGTGTGTAAAAGCAGGATGAAGCAAACAGATTGGTGGAGTGACGCAGTCAAGGCAGCCTGTAAAAGGAAAAAGAAGGCGTATCAAAAATGGCTACATACTAGAACTCAGGTAGACAGAGAAAGTTATGTTGAAGAAAGAAATAAATCCAAACAGATAATCGCAGCATCCAAGAAGAAATCTTGGGAAGACTTTGGAAGCAGGTTGGAGACTATGGGTCAAGCTGCTGGAAAACCATTCTGGAGTATAATTAGCAGTCTTCGAAAGGGAGGTAAGAAGGAAATGACATCCTGTGGATGCCTTGGGCAGATGGAGGGAATATTTTGAAGTGTTGCTCAATGTAGGTGAAAATACGATCAGCAATGTTTCAGATTTCGAGGTAGAATGGGATAGGAATGATGATGCAAATAGGATCACATTTGAGGAAGTGGAGAAAATGGTCAATAGATTGCAGTGCAATAAAGCAGCTAGGGTGGATGAAATTAAGTCTTAACTCAGCAAATCCAGTGGAATGTCAGGTCTTTAATGGGTACACAGGATAATTGAAATGGCCTGGGAGACGGGACAGGTTCCATCAGACTGGACAAAAGCAGTAATCACACCAATCTTTAAACATGGAAACAGAAAAGATTGTAACAACTACAGAGGTATCTCTTTAATCAGCATTGTGGGTAAAATCTTCTCAGTGCGACTATTAGTTGAGGACCAACTGGATGAAAATCAGTGTGGGTTTAGGCCTCTTACAGGTTGTCAGGACCAGATCTTTAGCTTACGGCAAATAATGGAGAACTGTTATGAGTGGAACAGGGAACTTATCTATGCTTTATAGGTCTAGAAAAGGCATATGACCGGGTTCCTAGGAGGAAGATATTGTCTGTTCTACGGGATTTTGGAATAGGAGGCAAACTTTGCCAAACAATTAAAGGTCTTTACATGGATATTCAGGCAGCAGTTAGAGTTGACGGTAAATTGAGTTTATGGTTCAGAGTAGTTTAAGGGTAAGACAAGGCTGCAACCTGTCTCCACTGTTGTTCATATTATTTATGGATCATATGTTGAAAACAATAGACTGGCTGGGTGAGATCAAGATATGTGAACACAAAATAAGCAGTCTTGCATATGCGGATGACTTAGTTGTGATGGCACATTCGATTGAAAGTTTGCATAGTAGTATTTCATAGCTAGATCAGAAATGTAAGGGCTATGGTATGAAGATTAGCATCTCCAAAACGAAAGTAATGTCAGTGGGAAAGAAATATAAACGAACTGAGTGCCAAATAGGAGGAACAAAGTTAGAACAGGTGCACGGTTTCAAGTACTTAGGATGCATATTCTCACAGGATGGCAACATAGTAAAAGAACTGGAAGCGAGGTGTAGCAAAGCTAATGCAGTGAGCGCTCAGCTACGATCTACTCTCTTCTGCAAGAAGGAAGTCAGTACTAAGACTAAGTTATCTGTGCACCGTTCAATCTTTCGACCAACTTTGTTGTATGGGAGCGAAAGCTGGGTGGATTCAGGTTACCTTATCAACAATGTTGAGGTTACCAATATGAAAGTAGCTAGGATGATTGCAGGTACTAGTAGATGGGAACAATACCAGGAGGGTGTCCACAATGAGGAAATCAAAGAAAAACTGGGAATGATCTCTATAGATGTAGCAGTCAGGGCGAACAAGCTTAGATGGTGGGGTCATGTTACACGCATGGGAGAAGCAAGGTTACCCAAGAGACTCATGGGTCCAGCAGTAGAGGGTACGAGGAGTCGGGGCAGACCAAGGAGAAGGTAACTGGATTCGGTTAAGAATGATTTTGAAGTAATAGGTTTAACATCAGAAGAGGCACCAATGATAGCACTGAATAGGGGATCATGGAGGAATTTTATAAGGGGACTATGCTCCAGACTGAACACTGAAAGGCATAATCAGTGTTAAATGATGATGGTGATGATGATGATGATGATGATGATGATGATGATGACGTAGCAAATGAAATTAGAATCAGCTATCCACAATTGGTTTTACTATCAATAAAATTTTAACAACGAGTAAATTTTACTAGGGTCAAAAAACCTTGTGAAAAGATATGTTTACTAATCTGTCATCTCACTTGAGCGTATCATGTGATATCGTTACAGCGGTCTGATCAGCTGCTTATGACCAGCTGAGACACAAGACATACTGATTTTTAATCGTACTGTATCCAAATGCTAGCGCAAATTTGTATTAGTTTAAAAATGGATCAAATGGCTCTAAGCACTGTGGAACTTAACATGTGAGGTCATCTGTCCCCTAGACTTACAACTACTTAAACCTAAGTAACTTAAGAACATCACACACATCCATGTCCGAGGCAGGATTCGAACCTGCTACCGTGGCCGTCGCGCGGTTCCAGACTGTAACGCCTAGAACCGCTCGGCCACAGCGGCCTCAAGAAAGCTGGGATTCCTAAAACTCGCTACAAAACTACACCAAACTGTAATCGGATAAAGTTATAAACGAAACTAGGAAACAACAGAGAAGCGCCACGATGAAACCAGGCCACCGCCAGGTCGGTCGAAACCGTCAAGGAGACTGCGGTGTCAGCGACTTCGTAACATTTTTGTGACGACAGACTGCACTTGCTGCCGACGCCTGAAGCTGCTTGCATAACTACTGCAGCCCAGTTACGACAGCTGCATAGTAACCAACACGTTCCAGACGGTTCGACGCTACACTCTACCCGTTATAAGCAGCACAGAGCGTCATGGAAGGCAGCGTTTAAAGACATTCAAACCAGCTCGTCATTCTCGTCCAGCTGGCCAGTGATGTGACTTCGAGCCTCTGCTACTCAACGTCATAACTTCGATGCAGATGCTTCTACGTGTGCTGGGACACGAGCCACTGCCAACCTCCTAAACGTCTGGATGCCAGGGCCAGCCCTGCATATGGCCGCAGTCCGGGAGAACGATGAGAGGCAGCAGAAGTCTCTACTCTCGCAGGGATACCAACAGGATGTTACTTCAGTTTGAGCTCGGAGAGCACCACGGTCCTAGGTCGCCATAGCCGTCAGCCGCACTCACTCCGACCAGTGAACGCAGGAATCGAGCGACAGCAGCAGCACGGGCAGTCAGTAACCGGAGTTTCCACGATCCATCTAATGATTCTTATCGGTCCTCAGTACAGTAGTCACTGTAACCAACGCCTATCCTCCTCCAGTTGCACAACACACTTGGTCAGAGGAAAATACTAGTCCACGCTAAGCCACAAGAGCCGCCACGTCACAGTGGTGTCTCTGGACCATCTCAGAGTGCACCAATGTCATACAATGAAATAAAACGGATTCATTTATGACTATAACCATTATACCTTGGAATTCGGATGGAACGCCAATATAAGAAATCAGGAGGCTCTCCGCAGTATGTACGAGGTGAGGACTAGGTGGGAAACATTGACAAGAGGAAAATAGTGGATGATAACACTTACCTTAAAAAAGAATTACTGTCATGGTACTACAAGAAGACCTACTCAGCAAAAATTGTGTGGCGAGACAAAGAACTGAGAACGTTGGTTGCATGACTTGCTCGGAGATTAACTGTTGCTGCAGCAGCACTTTTAAACCATGGAAATGAGACTTCATTATTTATAGCCTATTTATGTTGAGAATGTCGCCTACAGTCCTATTTTACACTTACAGGTGTTTTTTTAACCAAGTATTCTGACATTTATTTGTTGTTTTATTTGTTTAGATCCACCAATGGACACATACAGGTACGTCGACTGACTTTTACGTTTCATATTTTGAATTAACATTCACGTGTTTACATACACTATTTTACATTCTAGATCTTCCAGTTACATGTAGTCGTTGTGAACCGTCTCTCTCTTTCATGAACAAAATAGAACATGAAAATGTGAAACTTGCTTCAGGTTAAACTATATACATATCTACATATTAATTGAGGATTTAGCTTTAATCAAATTAAATACAGCCTAAGAACAATTATGAACAAAAGCGAAAGGACAAAATTATGTTCATACTTCGAAATGGATAATAACATGAGCCAGCAGCAACATTTTTTTATATTTGCAACACATATTTGCAACACCGTATTATGATATTTTACTTCAAATAAATAGTTGTAACCAAAGAGCAGTATTAATTCCAAAGCACACACATGCCTCCAGGTCTCACGTTATACCAAGCGACACAAAAGAACCGCATTATTACGAACGGTTTTCCTTCCGGCTCCAGTAGAATAAGAACCGTTCCTCACTTTGTGAAAAATACATTCATGTATTAAGTGGTTCTTAAATTGAGCTAAGGTGAACGCTGTTCAAGATGGTTTCTCGACACCAAGAAGTTTCAATTATAAATCGATTAATACCATCGAGCAAGATTCCATATTGTTTTAATACTCTGGCTTTGCATTCGACATGTTTAACTCACCCTTACACTACGTCGAACAAAGCCACATCCGATTCTTTTTCTCATCCATGCACCAGTCATGCTAGATCTTCGTCTTCAATGATTGGACTTCGACAGGTAGTTAAAATCTCTCCTTTCTGCCACTGATTTGTGTGCTGACTCATGCGACTTAGTCGCTTACAAGAATCTCAGATATATTATTAGGGATACTAAATGAGTTCTACTTTTATTCGCCTGAGACTGGTTTTCCGGGCATTTGTCTCTGCAATGTACAGCGTCCGCAGCTGACACATCGGTTTATTTTATTCTGAAAGCATGATGGATCTTCATCTCAAGTTGCTTTTTCTGCCTACAACGACTTTCTTTACTGCCGCATCGTCGTTTCTTATTCATGAAATTTCTCTCCTGAGCTTGAAGAAAAGCCACTTTTTCATGTTACGTGGAAGGACGATCTACTCTTATCCGTGTCATAACTTTCACTAGGTAACAAGGCTCGCTCCAAAGGTAGGAAAAATCGCTTAGTTTATGGTCCGGAATCTCTTGTGTCCTACCAAATGATCATTATGTTTTATAACATAATGCAAAACCTAAGCTAATTGAAAGAAATCATCTATACACTAACCCACTTACTTTTCTTCATAAAACCTGTCTTAATTCATCACGTTAGTACCATACTAACATATGTTTCACATGATCATTTTATTTTCTTCTGGCATCGGGGGCTGAGCGGTTCTAGGATCTTCAGTCCGGAACAGTGCGATTACTTGGTCGCAGGTCCGAATCCTGCCTCGGGCATGGATGTGTGTGATGTCCTTAGGTTAGTTAGGTTTATGTAGTTCTAAGTTTTAGGGGACTCATGACCTCAGATGTTAAGTCCAATAGTGCTCAGACCCATTTAAACCATTTTTATTTTTATTTTCCAATGTCTCTGTAACAGGATGAACGTAAAAATCTTTCATCCTTTTGCCCAAAACTCCGTCCTCAGTTTAGTTATTTTCATGTTCCACAGATCATTTGCTCGATAAATTGCAATGATGTGGAACCAGTCATTTTAGACGTACACCGCAAATTAATTTTAAATATAGCTACATGCTGAATATTTTATGAGGTATTTTTTTTAATATAGAAATGCGAGTTAGTAATTCATACGCACCACCATTTGTAAATAACAGTATTAGAAATTCTTTTGTGGAGTAGGAGGAATTGTAAAGGAGACAATTTTACAGTATGTTTTCAAATTTTATTTTCCTGTCAGACACTCATATCACTGGGTAAGTTATCAAAAATTTTAGTTCCAGTATTGTGCAACCATTTTTACACTAACGACAACTTCAGTGATGTGTAATTTAATTATGTACTTCACTGTTCGTTTTGAATGGCAGCGGATTATTTACAACAAACTTTATGAAGGAATAAATATGCTGTGAAATTGTTTCAAATTTATTAAGTATTTTTTATAGTGTTTTCAACGCTAATTTAGGGAAAAATAATGAAAAATTTCCATCATGTCCATTAATTTCACAAACAGCTTGTCTAGTTTTAGTTTTGTTTCCGTATTTCAGCACTCTAGTAAGTTTGAATTTTGGTTTTTAGGATCTCCATAAACTGTTATTTAGCCGTTTTTATACTAGATACTTAAAATAAAGAGCAATGAGAAGAAACCAGCAGTATTTTCATCTCAGTGCCTTCTGTCGCGCAGTCCCTTCCCCCGCCATCGCCAAGCAGTGAGCTTGTGGTATTGTCCGTCAGTTCTCAGTACCTCTTCACTCTGTGCTGTTCACGTGTTGTTGTTACTAGTGATTTAAAGTATTGACTTCATTCATGTGTTGTGAAGTTGTTCTAATGACAATGGAGAATGGCTACCAGAGGATGTATAAACTCGCCAGGTAGCTTCTGCTACATTTGTGGTAACTATACCGTTAAAAAGCAGCAAAGAAACATTTCCGATTTTGTTGAAAAAGTATATTTCACCAATTTTGGTGTAAAGTTAGGCGATCAAGAAAAGCCTTGGGCCCTTCACAAAGTTCGTTCAGTGCGTGTTGAAAAACTGAGGTAATGATTTCAACGTAAAAAGCAATCATAACGTTTTGGAACCCCAGTTGTTTGGAGGGAGCCCAAAAATCATAGTGACGACTGCTTTTTTTTCTTGCAACCTGTAAGGTTTTAATTTGGAAGATAAAAAGGATATTTCTTACCCTAACTTTCAATCAGCCATTTGTCCTGTTCCTCATCGACCTGACGTACCAATACCCTCTCCTCCAGATTCTTTCGATGATATAGATGATCACGAACCATCGGCTCAGCAGGGTGATAGTGGATAAGACGGAGGTTGCTACGATCCTGGCACAACAGATCCCACTCCATTCTCACAATCTGAACTGATCGATTTAGTTAGAGACCTAGTCCTTTCTAAAGAATGGGCAGATGTTTCAGGATCTAAACTGAAGGATAAACATAAGTTGGCTCCGGGTACATACTTTTCTTAGTGTCGATCGAGGGAAAAGGAGTTTGTATCTTTCTTCTCTCAAGAAGGTGACCTGGTGTTTTGTAGTGATGCTCCTGGACTTATGGCACTTTTCAAAATAGAATATGCTCCTTATGAGTGGAGACTTTTCATTGATTCTTCAACAAGAAGTTTTAAAACAGTACTTCTTCACAATGGCAATAAGCGTGCTTGAATACCAGTTGAACACTCGGTTCACTTAAAAGAATGTTACGAAACCTTGAACTGGTTTTGAGTAAACTCTGGTTTTCAGACCACAAATGGTCACTAACTGGTGATTTAAAAGTGATTTCAATGCTGCTCGGTGAACAAAGTGTCTATACAAAGTTTCCTTGTTTTCTCTGTGAATGGGACAGAAGAGACAGAAAGCAATACTACATAAAAAAAAGCTTGGCCCTTGAGAAAAACCTTACAGGTAGGGGTTGAAAAAGTAGAGAGGAAAAGCCTTGTGGATTCCAAAACGGTGTTATTTCCACCAATTCACGTTAAGTTGGGGCTGATGAAATAATTTGTTAAGGCATTGTCAAAAGAAGAGGAGTGTTTCAGATATATTTGTGGACTGTTTCCTGGTCTATCAGAGGCAAGGCTAAGGGAAGGAATCTTTGTCGGACTCTCATTAGAAAACTATTGACAAATCCCAACTTTGTGGAAAAAGTGAAAACAGAAGAAAATACAGCATGGACATCTTTTAAATTAGTTGTCAGCGGTTTCGTAGGAAACAAAAGAGATCCTAACTACAAGACAATCGTCGCGGACATGCTCGGAAACTTTAAGAAGATGGGCTGTAACATGAGAATTAAAGTTCATTTTCTCCACTCACATCTTGACTACTTTCCCGCAAACCTTGGTGATGTAAGTGAAGAGCAGGGAGAAGATTCCACCAAGATATCATAGAACTGGAAAGAAGATATCAAGGAAGATGGAACTTCAGCATGATAGCTTATTACTGCTGGATGATACAAAGAGATGATCCTCAACGAGTCCACAGCCGGAAAAGTAATAAAAGAAGCTTCGACAGAAATCGAATGCGTTATTATAAGGCCTTATGAGCTGAAAGAGAAATGGAAGTGTACTGTAAATGTAATTTAGAACATGATTTATAAATAAAATAAAATTTTATGATGTAGGACAAAATGTGATAAATTGCTTAAATTTTGTTATTATATCCAAAAATACTGTCTTTCTTGTGTTACAAGCTGACATGATAGAAAAAAATGGGATTACATTTTTGAAATCAGCGCTGAAAAGTACCCAAAAGTCAGTTGTCAAATTTCAAACAACCTTCAAAAAATATTTTTTAGCAGACCTGTGTAATCAGAATATCTAACTCCTTAAACACGTGTCTACAATATGGTCATGGGTGTGCACCACATATTAGCCTTGCAGAACATTTTTGAGCAATGAAGAGTTTCTTTCTTAAAGATGATTTCCCCCTGAACATTATTCCGTACGACATTGTTGAATGAAAGTGTGTAAAATACGTCAAATTATTAATTTGCCTCTCCCCAAGATTTGCAATAACTCGAAGTTCAAATTTGACTGAACGAAGTTGTTTTAGGCGTTACAAAACGTGCTTTTTCCACAGTAAATTCTCATCAATATTGACACCTAAGGATTTTGAGGCTTCCGCTGTATTTATTATTTCGTCGCCATGTGTTATGTCCATCATTGGTGTAGTACCTCTAGATGTGCAGAATTCTGTTACCTCACCTGGAAGGAAATCTCGGAGTTTCATTTTAAATACGTTTATTCTTAATCCAACATCTATATTAAGCAATCAGTACATTACGTACTTCCAGTCGGAATGACTCTACTACTGCTGACCTTAGTGATGGTATGGGCAGACTTACGTGTTTGCTCCTACTCATCTCTTCCAACTCCTTTACTGTTTCTTCCACGTTACTGAACAGCAGCGATAATAGTCTACTGCCTTCGGTAAATCCCTTACTGGCATAAACTAGTCGTTTACCTAATTACAAATTTGTTAGCAGCAGTTGCTCTTCACCGAATATACCACCCATCGTCCCCGTAATTCAATTTCTTTACATATATATATTTCCAAGATCTCGCTCTATACAATCAGAAACAAATCCACAAATGCAACGAAACATGTTTTCCTCCTCCTGACGCGATTTGGTTATCGTGCAGTAGGTTTTCAAGTAAAACGCATTCAAACTTTTGTGTGCACTGAAAAGCGATTCTGCCTTTCACGTTGCCAGTAATTACCACAGAAGCCCTGAATAGAATGAACTAATCAATTTATATGAATTTAACAACAATGAGAATTGCAGGAGAGTAACAATTTTGGGAAATTGCAACACTTACTATTAAAGTCACAACCAGGATGCTACCGACAGAAATGAAAATGATGTCCTAGCGATTATTCGTAGATCAGGTACTTACTTAGTTACATATTCCCTATACCATTTCAGTAATTCGTTTACTGGAATGATGCGGAACTAAGCGGTTTATAGAAAATGTATACATAATTAATGTTAACATCCTTTTCGTTGACAAGCTGTAGCAGAAAGCGAGAGTATAGCAATGCTCTGTGCGAAATGTTTCCATAGTACGAAGCATCGTTCTTGATAGATTCTCTCATATTTATAATGTATTTAATTTATCTCAATTGTTGTAGATGAATCAAACTCGAAGTGAGAAAGTTAAAAGCAAAACGGTTGAAAGAAAGGAAGATAGGTGTCAAGAAGAAAGCGTCAAGCAGGTGGACAGTTGAAAGGATAAAATTATGCTCATACAGTGTACGTTTTCAATGCCAGCACTAACATCAAATAAAATTATGCGTTTAGAATTACAGTCTCTATGAATATGCGGAGAAAAAATGAATATAGTGGTGCACGAAAACGTGGTAAAGACCGATACTGAATTTTAACTAAGAACTTGAATCAAGCTGTAACACCTACCAGAAGAAATAAATGCAAAAACTGGAATATGTATGTAAAGAGAGAATGAGATGATGTATGAACTAAAAACTAGTATAGCAAAATATATATGATATAAGAGAGTTTGGAAGGTTTCTAAGAAAAGACGAAACAAGATGCAGGACGCTAAACGACAAACTGTAACACGGAGTACAAATACATGAAACTGTCACAGTACTGAGAGCGACTAAGAATAACCGATCATTGCATTCAAATACGAAGCAATATACATATCAAGACGGCGCAGGTGTTATCAAGGGAACTAACGCGATTTCTTACACCACTGGAAATAGTAAACGTCTGGGAATATCCCTGCACGAATGAATGCATTACGTCGTTTTCTGCTTAAATCTTGATGCTTGCTGGTTTATGCCAAAATACTGTGACTTTCTTCGAATCTAAGGTTTTTCAGCTTTTCTGTTACACTGTCTCACCAGTCACATATGTGTGTGACATTTCGTACGAACAGTTTGTTACTTCAGTATCATATAGATTAGACAGATTTGAGCTACGTTTAGTAAGGGTCACAGATATCTATCTCTAGTGTATAAACTGCAGTTTCTCAAAATGCCTTTGCCTGAAGCTGTTCTTCAGTGAATCTTCCTTATCATCTCCCCATTATCAAGTAACGTAAAAGAAGGTGATGTACCAAAATGCTCCTATAAATGTTAACTGCTAGGCCTTTACATTATCAATAGGCCTATTTCAGAATTATTATCTTCTTCCGGATATCTGCAACCAAATACGCTTCGTTAAAAGTTGTGACACTGTAACTAATAATTTTGGTTTACATTATGCTTGTACTTGCTTCTGTATTGCATCGTGGCGTTGTCACTGTCTTATAATCATTTTATTGGATACGTCGATTCCAACTACAGTAAAGTTTTTAAATATTGATCTTATTTTCTATCAGTTCCTGTTGTTCTCAGATGTAAGCTAGGTCATTTATCGTTTGTATATAATGTTGTGGGTTTGCAGCCACAATTGACAGCTAATCCAGTGATGCTGTGTGCTTACAATTTGTTTATCCATATTCCTTTCGAAATTTGGAAATTTTTGGTAAGGTCTTATGGGATCAAACTACTGAGAACATCGATCCCCAAGTTTATACACTACTTAATCTAACTGAAACCAACTTACGCTAAGGGAAACACACAAACACACCCATGCCCGAGGGTGGACTCGAAGCTCCGACGAGGGGAAGCCGCGCGAACCGTGACAAGGCGCCCCAAACCACTCGGCTACCCCGCGCGGCATCTCTTTGTCCCGGGATTACCTACGGTATAGTATTATATTCTTCGTTGTGTTTTTGTAATATATATATATATATATATCTGTGTTTTAATTGTTACGTAACAGAATAAAAACTAACAGGTATGGTACACACAACGAAAAAATGATAAATGATAAAAAATATGATACCACGCCATAGATAAGCATGATTCATAGAGAAACGAATAAACAAATTGTAACCATACCCTATCGCTGGATTAGCTGTCAATCGTAGCTCTCATGACCGCAACAACATATACAAGCGATATGAGACCGAGCTTACATGTGCGAGCAACAGCAGTTAATGGAGATTAAGATAAATATTTAAAAAGTAAGATTATAAGACATGGACAGCACCACGATGCAGTGTGGAAATAAGCACTAGTACAAAGTAAAACAAATTTATTGTTAGTTACAATGTTACAAATTTTAACAAAACGTATTTGGTTGTAGATAGCCTGAAGATGGATATAATGCCGAAAATAGGCCTCTTGCTAATGTGAAACGTCCAGAAATTAACAACTGATACATTACCGTCTTTTATTTTATTGTGTCATTACAATACATCTAGCATGCTGCGAGCTCAAGAGAAAATAAATCCCTAATTATTGCTTCTTGCAGATGTTTCTGCTGCATATGTGATTCTTATTGCAACTCAGTTCCAATGGAGTCATACACTGCAACACAAAATAAAAGTCACACATACAAGATTTTAATTTTGTTGCAATATTATCAGTTGGAACCGGTCTGCCCCACGACCAGAGCGTGTGGTAGGAGGCTATAAAAGACCATAAGTCTCTAATGGAAGGTTTCCATAACATCCCACTCCACTCCCTGGAATGGACCATTGAAAGTGAAAAACTGAAAATAATAAGCAACTAGTGTTTCACGAAAGGGTTTCGGAATGTTTCCCTTGTTTATCAGAAAAAGTTTGGAACTGATGAGTCTTCTTCCAAATATCCCGTGACGGAAAGAGGCGCTGATCCATTGCCAGTCTACTTGGATATTTAGCTGAAAATAACAAGGTTCTACAACAGCACGTCCTTCTCTGATTTATGCTGTGCAAAGAATTACAAACAAAACAAAGCGAACAAATTTGATTATTGACTGTAACAGGGAACAAAGTAGCCCAAGAAGTAATTTACAAATAGTCCTAAGTACAATAATCCAGCAAAGGTTATAGAGAAACCTGCGTCTGTTGTAAAGAAAATGTTGGAACGTTTACGACTTCCATTTATTTCCAATTGGAAAGCTTCTGATCCACTAGAAGCTCCCTGGGATGAGATTGGAAATAACCAAGCTTCCACAGTTTGCCAAATTTCCAAAAACTTCATCTACTCATTGTTGGAGTTTCGAATGAATAGAAAAACTATTGAAAGCTTTAAATGAACGAACTACCAAATATACTGAAACCGTTGACTATCGATGGTTCACGCTTTCCATAATTCTTAGTTAATTACTCCTTGATGAGTCAGCATATGCCCCATCAATCAATACTTCTTGTTAGTCAGGTTCTGACATGAAGTTATTTCCTCTCCAAATCAATGTAGTACCTCTACATTACTCGAGCTCAGCATTACTGCGTAACACATACATTTCAAATGCGCCTATTTTGCCCTTGTCTACACTGTTCATCGACAACGTTTCATTTCCAAATGAGGTCTCTGTCTCTCTTTATTAGTTACTGTATCTGCCCGCTTAATCTTCGGATTATTTTGAAACACCAAAATTTCAGAGGTTCCATTCTGCTCTTATCGTCATACTTCCCACATGCATCTGCCTACACTTCAGAACAAAATCTGACACCAGAATTTATGTTTTTTGTTAACAGAGTTACAGTTTCTAGATACGATTTCCTTGTTATTGGAAGTCATAATTTTATGCCCTTTTTATTTCGGTCAAGGTTAACTCCTTTCCTGTCTAAACAGCAAAGCTCTTCTGTTACATTTAGTGTTTCGTTTCCTAATCTAATGTGTCCAGCACTACCACATTTAATTCGAGTACGCTTCACTACTTTTGTTTTCCTTTTATTGATGTTTATCTTATTATGTCTTCTCAAGACTGTATCCATTCTATTCAGCTGATCTGGAAGGTATGCAGGCAGAACATCAATGATATTTTGAAGGTAGCACAGCGATACATATGAATGTAAATCATTGAAAGAGGGTCGTGTGTCGTGCTAGAGTAGGTCACCATGTAGAACGTTTTATCGCGAAACGTAAAGGTTCCTGTTTCAAGTTTTGCTCAGCACACAGTTTAAATCACCCACGAAGCCTTATATCAGCGCACACCTTCACTACACAGTGAAAATGCGTTCTGAAAACTGTCTCCTATCATATTTGGCCACAGGTCCAGTAGCCTAGGGGTTTCGAGATAAGGTACGAAACCCTCATTCTGCTGCGGTGCAGGGGTGGTTTAGGTCTGTATTATGTGCCTGACACTTTAGTAGCCTTTCTCATTGGCACTCACATGACGTTATGGCGCCATAGACCTACGTGCCTTACCAGTCTACTGCTGGAGGCCCTTGCCCCACACTCACTCTCAGCACCTATCCAACTTTAGGAAGTCCCGCCGCCCTTCTTTTACTTCCGCCACTTTTTCCTTGAACTGAGCTACGTCCATGCTGTGATACTCCCGGCGCAATTGACATCCACGAAGGCAATCTATGGTTTCCCTTAGCAGCACAGGTTAGCGAATGTGGTTTTACCCCCTCGTGTTGTGGACATAGACGAGCACCGTCCTGTGTGCAGATCGTCGAGAGGTGTCTGGTTCTTGGTGCAAAACATGTTTTCCCTACTTACCCGTACATTCATTATCAGGTACCTACTCAACCGCTCCTCTTTCCGGACGCAGAATACTCGCTGCAAGGGGAGACGAACTGTGTGAGGTGAATTTGTGGACACGAAGCACACTAGTTTTTGATGACGGCGAGGAAAGTATACTTCACTTTTGGTGATTTCTTAATCAACCCCATTGCGCAGTTGTTCGCAGTCCAAAATAGAGACAATTTTTCTCCTGTTTCCTCTGCAGTGTGTTCCTTAACCCACCCCAGATCTGGGGTGTTCCTATCACGAAGAGTAATAGCCGCTTCTTCCACACATAGAACCGATATACTCACTGTTAATCGGAATGTTCTATCGAATTGAATAATTTTGTGTGTTCAAAAGTGGCCTTTTTAGTAGCCAAACAACGTCGATGGCGCATAACTGTTGATCGAACTACGGCTATGGGCGTTGCCGGTGTGATAGCAGCACAGTGTTCCTCTACCTTTTCTCGTAGCTCGTTCAGTGTAGCTAGCTTCTGTTGATTAAATGGTTCTCAAGGTAAGCGACTGGTTGAAGTTAAGAGAGGCAGCACCTCCTCTTCAATCTATCCATGGTCCAGGTAGATTTTTCATCTAAGCAGTCTCTCACATCTCTGTGGTGGTGAGGCGGAAAGCAATTTTGTTTTAGGCAAAAACTTTCAATGCCAGCACCTCTCAGATGGCAGTAAATCCGACGTTTCTAGGATATGAACTTACACCTCACCAGTTACGGTACGTTCAAAGAAGAATGGACCAGTCAAACCACTCGATGACAGACCACACCACACATGAACACCCAGTAGACTAACATGTTCGTCCACCTGAATGTGATAATTTTCAGGAGGCCAGTACACGTAGCTGTGGTGGTTTACAGTACCGTTCAGTTAGAATTGCGCCTCGTCAGACCAGATAACCATCCCTGCAAATCATTCATTCTTGCGAAACATGTCTCCAAACCATCCAGCGTACTCCATCCTTCGATCTGAGTCGTCCTCGTTCACAGCGTGTAGCGTCGTTGAAATGTACACTTTCCACTTTCAATTCTTCAAAATTCGTTGTACGCTTCATCGGCTTACCCCACCTTCACGCTGCTACACACATATTTGCTGTGAGCTAGTAAAATGTTGCAATACAACACCGCTAGAAGTTGGGCTTGTTGATGTTTTTGGTCGGCCAGAGGTTCCCCTATGTGCACCCTGAACTGTACCATCGGCTTAAAATTTGTCCTGCATACAATAAACTGTTGTACATGTTGGTGGGTGAGTTCAGTACACATTACGCAATTGTCGTTGTACCTACATCATGTTCCTGTACTTCCAGTACTACTTCAGTACCGCCTTTCGTTGCACATGCGACTATCTTACTTCAGACATTGTTGCACCGTCATCTGCTGAAAAACACGAGTCAAGATCTGTTGAGAAAACAATTACGTACGCTACCGGAAAAATTGCAACGACGTGTCATTTTCTTCCAAAGACATTAACCGTCAAAGAGTGTCTACATCTTCTGGATACACTGTATATCGGTGTGGCTCTAATTAGGCCATCAAGTGCAGTGACATGTAGCTGAATACAAGCGGTGCACAGATTCCACGGTTCGTTTATTCAAGGGACCAATGGATTCAAAGCCAGCAGAAAGTCTGTTGGACATCGGAGATATGTCAATATTGTCTGGAGATGCTACATCCACGTGCTTACTCTGCAAGCCACCGTACTGTGCACGGCAGACGGTATCACGGACTACTACTAGTCATTTCGTTCCCTGTACCACTCGCAAACAGGACGACTGTCTAAAAGCCTCCGTACGAGGTCTAATTTCTCGCGTCTTATACTCACGGTCCTTACGCGAAATGCTCATTGGCGAATCGTTCTGCAGTCGCCTCAAGTGCAGATTCTTTAGATTTCTGCAGTAGTGCTTTGTAAAAAGAGCGGTTTTCCCTCCAGCGATTACCATTTTTCCCAAATACCTCCGTAATACTTGCGTGCTGATTGAACCTACCGCTAACAAATCTAGCTGCACATCTCTGAATTGATTCGATGTCTTCCATTAATCCGACCTGGTAGGAATCCAGAGCACTAATAGTACTCAAGAACTGTTCGCACTAACCTTCTATAATCCGTTTTCCACATGGATCAGCTACAGTTTCCCGAAATTCTCCCAGAAAAACGAAGTCGAGCATTCGCCTTCCCTACTCCTTGTTTGACCTGTTCATTACATTTCATACCGCTTTGCAACTTGTAACTTGATATAACTGTGTCAAGCAGCAACTCACTGATGTTGTATTAGAACGTTACAGGATAATTTTTTGTACTGAGTCGCGTTACCTTACATTTTGCTACATTTGTAGCAAGCTGGCATTCATAACAACAGATAGAAATTCTGTCGAGGTCATGCAACGACAGCATCTTCCAATATACCACAATGTCATCAGCCGTATCGCTGCCACCCTGTTTGTTAGGTCATTTACCCATATAGAGAATAAGATCGGCCCTATCACATTTCCCTGCGCCTTTTGTGACTATACTATTGCCTCTCATGAACAGTAGCCTTCGAGGACAACGTATTGGGTTCCATTAGTTGGAACGACTTCGAAAGACTCACACGTGTATAGGAACCTAAACCTTTAGGTCGTACCTTCGCCAACAGTCTGCTGTTGGGCACCGTGTCAGAGAATTCCTGGAAATCTAGAAATATGGAGTCTGCCAATTTGCCCTCCATCATGGTTCTCTGGACATCAAGTGAGAAGAGGACAATCAGAGTTCCAAACGATCGATTCTTTCTAGATCCGTGCTGATTCGGGGCAGAAGCTTTACTGCTACAGGGGAATTTATTATATTCTAACTCAGAATGGTTCAAGAATTCTACAGCAAGCCGACGTTAAGAATGTTGGTCTGTAACTATGCGGGTCCGTTCATTTATCTTTCTTGTACAGAAGCGTCACTTGTGCTTTTTCCAAATCTCTTGCCGGCCGGAGTGGCCGAGCAGTTCTAGGCGCTACAGTCGGGAACCGCGTGACGGAAGCGGTCGCAGGTTCGAATCCTGCAGGGGGCATGGATGTGTGTGATGTCCTTAGGTTAGTTAGGTTTCAGTAGTTCTAATTTGTAGGGGAATGATGACCTCAGAAGTGAACTCCCATAGTGCTCAGAGCCATTTGAACCATTTTTGAACCCAATCTCTTGGGAGTTGTCGCTGGGCAAGAGATTAGCGGTAAATGCAAAATAAGTAAGGGACCAAAGTCGCAGAGAACCCTCTGGAAAATTGAAATGGGATTTGATCTGGACCTGGCGATTTACTTGCTTTCAACTCTTTCAGTTGCTTCTCTACGCCACAGATGCCTATTTCTATGTTGTTCAAGCGAGAATCTGTACGACAGCGAAACTATTGTATATCTGTAGGACCAGCCTGCGTGAATGATTTCTTGAACGTCGACTCTAAAATTGCAACTTTTTTTATGTCTTCTGTTGCCTCGCGAGGCTGGTCAGGACCCGAAGAAATAACTGAATGGATTCGATTAAGTAGCCAAATACAACAGGTGCGATGATATGTATGGCAAAATTGAATATTATTTTTTAGTTGGGCGTCACAGAACAACAGTGGCTCTAAAATAAAGAAGACAAGTTCAGTAACTGGGATAAATCACACCTGAAGCAAACGTCTGGTGACAACAAGCAGCTGTTGAAGAGCAGGGCCCATCGTTAAGAAGAAAGACGCAGTCGAACACAGACAATGTTTCGGTTGTATGAATGTTGTGAATCCAAACATGACAGAAGCTGACAAAGTCTCATAATCTATAAAAAGAAATGAAGGGGACGTTTATCAAGCTCTTCTGGTAAAGGAAGTCATAACATCCGAGCAATTTATCAAGTGGTGGCAGCACACCACAGAAATGTAACAGAAAAGAATGGGACGAAAGGCCGATGAATGACTCTCGATTGTGGTCCCAAGAGCACCAATCTCCGCCACCAACTGAACACATGAGGAAGAATGGGCTCAGCCAACTCCGACTTACGCCGCAACCATCAAATCGCAACTCAGCTCCAGAATAACTGAAGTACAACGAAATTATGTGCCGAGTATAAAACCCGGTAGAGGAAAGACGTTTGGGAGACAGAGAACAACAAGCCAATTTGTTTCCACTGTGAACTGCACAGAAAGAAACCGAATTTACGACGCCTATTACGCCACCTGGCATGAACCACCACTCTTTGCAACAGCAGACGCCTATCGGCTTACGGGAACAAGCTCGTTCCCCAACACGCCATAGCCACTCCCAGCCGCTTCACGGAGGTATCAGTCGCTCTCCTAGCCTCCGAACTCAGGAAAACCAAGCAAGTCGATGATCTCTAAGTGTGACACGGCCACAGACCTGAATCCTCCATGGACGACAGACATGAAGATGTCAAAAAATCTCATAGGCGTCATCATCGACGGTCAACATACCTGGGAAATAAACACATGGGCTGCTTCTGTAATATAGGGTGTTTATCGTCGTCAGCTAAAAAAACTATGTTCCGTGGTAGAAGAACTATCAGTGGTAGTCCTTTAAATTTGTCATTTTAAGAGAAGATAGACATAATGTTATTCTCGGGCGAGACTTCATGCAGACCTTACAAGCTGTTGTAGACTCCAGATTGACGAAACTGTTCCCACAATAAGGAAGCTTCCTTATAAGATAAGAATTGCATAACAAAGATTGATCTGGGTGGCTGTTTAGCGTTAAGATTTAGTTACCCCGTCATCATAAACGAAACGAATACTGGTCGTAAATCAGAAGCTCAGTTAAACTATACAGCTTTCGTCGATTACAATAAGCTGCTCAAAGTCGCATAAGATTTCTATATGCCAGTGACGATCAAAAGCACTGTAGGTAGTAAAAGAAAACTTTGGATCACTAATCCCTAATCGTATATGTGTAGGGACAGGAAGGGCAGCATAGTCTCATTGACGAAGAATTGTGCACTGCTATTAGTAATGAAAATAAACAGTATGGCATCTTACTGCACTCAGGCAGGTTGCTACAACGTACTGGGACTTTGCGAACAGGATATAATGTTTGAATCAGGAAGGGGTGGTATAGGATGAGGTATATGTAGAATGAGATGATAAAGTCAAATTAAATATATTCCTTAGCAAATCTGTGTCAGAATTAAAATTACTTTTCTAAAAAATTGTCCAGAAGATACACTAAAAAGGAAGTAAATCGTGGATAAGTAAGTGAACTCCGCTCTCGCGTACGAGGGAGAGGGAGATTTATGTAAAGGCCTGAGTAAGTCAAAATCTGACATTACCTGCATCCTATTAAAATTGTGTAGTGTTTTCAGTAAAGTCATTAAAATATCCAACAGTATGCATGTCAACAGAAATAAACAATACCGGTAGTAAGAATCAAACTGCACGTCAAACACGAGACATGGCAGCCAGTCAGGGTACAATATGCCATAACAAACTAAATGAGATTATTGTGACATAAATCACTAGTTACAAGTACTTTTATAATAAATTTCTAAACTTAGCAGCAAATACAGAATTTAGTCGTTCAATTGAAGGAGCAAGAGAATATATTAAGAATGTTATTCCAAAAAAACTTTAAGCAACTGTAAGAATAAAAGTTCATATAGGGCTGATAAAATTTCAAACACATTTCTGAAAAGCATTTACTAAGGACATTACTTATTAAAGTAATATCCTTAGTAAAACATGCAACGCATCCCTGGCATCTGTATTTTTCCAGACAGGTTAGAGTATACTGTTGTTAAGCCACTTCATAAGGAAGATGACAAAACAGATTTAAACAGTTATCGTCCAGTATCCTTACTGACATCTTTTTCCAAAATGTTTGAAAAAGTAATGTACCTAGGAGGAGCTGCATTTTAAATGGAAAACAGTTCAGTTAGCAAATTACTATTTGGCTTCCAGAAGGGTTGCTCTACTCTGACTGCTATTTATACATTCATCCATCAAACAATATAAGCCTTAAATAATAATACATCACCAGTTGATTTTGGTGGACTATTCAAGGCGTTTGATTGTACAGATCATTTCTATCTCTTAGAAAAACTCATGTTTTATCGAACTAATGGCTACACGCACAGCTGGTTCGAACATAATAAACAGAATGAAAAAGAATATGCTAAATAATTAACACAATCTCGGGGAAGTAGCAAATGCTAGTTACAGGTGTAAAAAAGTAACCAAAGGAGTCCCACTGGACTCAATTTTGGGTTCACTCCTATTCCTTATATATATATGAATGACTTTCCACGTGACCTCCGACAAGCCAAATCTTTAGTTATTTCAGACAATACTAGTGTAATAGCAAACCCCATTAGAGAGAAGTCAGCGGAAGAATTGGCAAGTGATGTGTTTCAAAGAATATTGAGCCCTTCTCCGAAAGTGGGATCTCCCAAAATTATGAAAAATCAGACTACATTCAGTTCTATAAAATGTTTCAAAGTTCAAATGGTTCTAACCACTATGGGACTTAACATCTGAGGTGATCAGTCCCCTAGGCTTAGAACTACATAAACCTAACTAATCTAAGGACATCACAGACATCCACGCCCGACCCAGGAATCGAACCTGCGACCGTAGCAGCAGCGCTGTTCCGGACTGATGTGCCTAGAACCGCTCGACCACAACGGCCGGCAGTTCTGTAAAACAAATAGAATCATACCAACAATTTATCTAGCACGTGATCAGGAGTAAGTAAATACAGTTAAAAGCTTCGAATTTTCGGGTGTACATTGCTAATCTTGCAAACAAACGTACCAACCTCCTGACGTATTTTGCATATACAGGGTGTTTCAAAAATGACCGTTATAATTGAAACGGCAATACAAACTAAGCGAGCAGCGATAGAAATACACCGTTTGTTGCAATATGCTTGGGACAACAGTACATTTTCAGGCAGACAAACTTTCGAAATTACAGTAGTTACAATTGTCAACAACACATGGCGCTGCAAGTGATGTGAAAGATATAGAAGACAACGCAGTCTGTGGGTGCGCCATTCTGTGCGTCGTCTTTCTGCTGTAAGCGTGTGCTGTTCACAACGTGCAAGTGTGCTGTGGACAACATGGTTTATTCCTTAGAACAGAGGATTTTTCTGGTGTTGGAATTCCACCGCCTAGAACACAGTGTTGTTGCAAAAAGACGAAGTTTTCAACGGAGGTTTAATGTAAACAAAGGACCGAAAAGCGATACAATAAAGGATCTGTTTGAAAAATTTCAACGGACTGGGAACGTGCCGGATGAACGTGCTGGAAAGGTAGGGCGACCGCGTACGGCAACCACTACTGTAATTTCGAAAGTTTGTCCGCCTGAAAATGTACTGTTGTCCCAAGCATTGCAACAAACGGTGTATTTCTATCGCTGTCCGTTTAGTTTTTATTGCCGTTTCAAATATACGGTCATTTTTGAAACACCCTGTATCTCCTCAATAATGTCGTACGTATTAAATTTCTGGGTGACTCATCACTTAAAAGGAAAATATATACGTGTGGTGTCTGTTTCTACGGAACGGCCCAAAGTAACAGACACCACATGTATATAACGAAGGTGAACACGGTCAATAATCTCTTCAGTGCAGACGCACATCAGGCTCGAGCTCTTACGGGAATCGGCGAAATGCGGCGAATAATGAGGATAACCAGCAGGGGCACTACGTTAGTAGTGTGCAGATAAGCTGGGAATTCGACTCTGACGGAGGCGTACGAGGGGAGGTCGAGCAGATGCGATGACCACTGGGTCCAGATGGCCTAGTGGCTCGACTGCCTTGGGCGGTGCTGCGGAACGGACGTCTGTTTACGTCCCTGCCGTGGAAGTTCAGGCGCTCGGTGGTTTACCTGTTCGGCGTACTCGCACGTTTCGAAGACTCGATATGGAATGGCACATGCATACCGAAAGTCGTCTCTCAAGATAAGTTTCCGAATGAATATGGAAGGCCGAAAGCCTATGAAATTGAATGGTTTCTACGGGACGAAGTTAAACTTAAGTACAATGAACATACCAGAATACAGCTTTCCATTGTGCGCAGTGTCGTTTACGTCAAACTGAGAAAAGATGCAGTGTGTGACAGAATCTTAGGAGACACTAAACATGGAATCAGATTTAGTCACCTTGATGGACATGTTGAAGAGGTAGCTTTTGATCACGCAGGACTGGGATTACGAAGCATGCGTATTTTCGAACTACCCTTAGAGGTTCCGTCTGATCAGCGCCTTACACCCATATGGTAGAGTGCTTAGACACGTAAAGGAAAATTGGTCTAACTTCACGACCTACCCCGTTGTCAGTGGGGTGTGACAAATCAGAATAGAACTGACACAACATGTACCCTCATACTTCATCAGGGGATGCAGAGCAATAGTCATCTACGATCGATAACCCAAAACATGCTCTGGATGCGGCAAAGAGGGCTACGTCCGTTCAGAATGTATGCAGCGGAGGATTGTGGAAGTTCCAGTTGGCGAACCCGTGCCTACGTCCACGCTGACGCTGACACAGCTGACACTAACATATGCGGACGCGTTTCGAACAGATCCCATCCCGAAGAATGACCAGCTCCAACATCCAGACAGTTTACGGCAACGAACTGCAGCAGAGATCGCCACCTGTGACAAAACGACGCGCACTTCTGCCACTCCGGCGCCGACGACGCCGTTAACCGACCGGAAAGGATCGGTAGGAGGTATGGAAATTGATCCTCCTGTTGTGCCGACAGCTGCTTTCGTCCCTGAGCACCGGGAGCGACTTCCGCAGTCGGACACGGAGGTGCACACGTGCAGACATTATAGCCAAGCGCCACAAGAAACGACTGCTGGCGCCGTTGGACACCTGCTTCATTCATTCGACGTCCGACGAAATTGCGTGTAACGACGATACAGTGAATCCGGATGCGCAATGGGAGGTTCTACCCCCTACACAGCAATTCGACGCGAATCACACAGGACAGGGATGGAGAGCTGCCGGTAGGAGTCTCTCTAACCACCGCTGCAACACCTCCATAATAGGTCAGCCCGCCCGGAGAAACACGACGAGAGATGGACCACCAGCACAGGAAATGGGCCGGCGAATCCGATACTGACCCACAGACCGACGACTCAGCTGCAGTGGCGAGTCCGGCGTCCACCGGATGTTAACCACGCAGAAGACCCACACTGCCGCACAGACAACATGTCGCCGAGCAACGGCTCACAAGTTAAGCGTTCATGTGCACTTTACGCACTGAAGAACAGAAAATGGCGTATAGAACAGCCTCTATCAATATTAATACAATTATAACGCCGGTCAAATTGCAACTATTAAGTGGCATACTGCTTGCATCAGACGTTGACATTGCCTTTCTATACAAAGTATGTGTCGAGAGCTTCCCCGACCACTATACATTGCACCCTCTACAGACAGCGGCAGCGAAACAGCGAAACTTCAATGTGCGGCGTAGTAGCTGAGGACGTGATGTACTTGCCGTCAGCGCGAGGGGTGGCGCTAACAGTGCCAGGATTACGGATCGTTAAGAATTACCCACTGTCGGGGTCCAGAAGACTGTTCGATCGATTTTATTTACGCAGAGGAGATTTCGCCACTACTCTTAGGCCGGTATGAACATGTCTGAATTGGAGGCGACATCAACTACGTGCTAGCCCTAAAGGATCAGCAACCAATTCATGCCCGGAGCTGCGCTAACTGATACAGGATATGAATCTAATCGATACAAGGGAGACGATACATGGCTACAGACGCGGATATAACTATAACACAAGTCACTCGGTAAGTCGCCTCGATCTAATTTACGTAACACGCCGTCTCGAATCCGCAATCTTCTATGCGGAATTGTGGCCCGTCACCTTTTCTGATCACATACATATGAAAGGTCTCCCTAAGTCGTCAACGAGTGCGGAGGAGTCGCTGTGTTTGGAAACTGAATACAGGGAACATGAGTGCAGACGCTTGGCACATATGTGGACGACGCCTCTAGACATATCCAACGACGTTGCAAAGATGGCTGTAATACATTAAACGTGCATTGCTCCGAGCGTTAATTGTATACGGAAGAGAGCAGATGATTTGGAGGCGCCACATGACGGAATTTTATTTCACGATGCTCCGCGAACTTTCTGTAGAAGCGCCTTCACAGGATCGTAGTGCTGCTAAAAGAGAGCGTAGACCCAAATAATTTCCATAACGCGACGCCGTCTGGAGAGTGTCACAGTCCGCGCAAGGGCCTTTGAACGAGTCCGTGGAAAATCGCCGTCGATGTATCACGTCACCTGAGAAACACAACGTAGCCGCAGAAACTTAACACAGGCGGCCGTTCTGCCAAACGGTCGCCGTATGTCAACGCAAAAAACCGTCGCCAACACCTTTGAGGAACAATACGGTCATCTCTATGAAGAAGCAGAACACGATCAGGCCGCCTTTCATGAGGTTCCACGAACGCTATCCATGTGCCTCAACGCGGCGAACGACCGAGAGTTATTGTCGGAAGTCATAGATGATGTCGTAATAGAAGCGCTCGATAACAGAACGTCGAACAATTCGTCGGGGCCCGACGGGTTCCCGTTAGAGTTTTATCGCACATTTAAAGCTCTCATGACTCCGCGATGAACTGCTATGTACCGCGAATTGATGTCTCCCAATGTGCCTCTTCCACCCTCCTTCGTGGATGAAATGATCACCCCTATCCACAAACCGACCGGCGGCACAGGGATACCGGCCTAGAGGCCATTTACCTTCCGTAATTGCGACTACAAGATCTACACTAGGATACTTGTATCACGCTTTAAACGCCTACTACACCAAGTGATATCAATCGACCAAACCCAACTAGGAGGGGATAGCAATATCAGAGGCTACCGCGATTTAATCGCACTGGTAACAACATGTGGTCTCCGGGGTGCACTGGTATCGATAGACTTCAATCGCGCCTTTCACAGGGTGAGCCACGCCTCTCTCGTGGGAATCATGACGCAAATGAAGTTTCCAAAGAGTTTTGTCACCGTCGTTATGCGGTTACTGTACGGCTCTTCATCCAGAGTGCTCATCAATGGACGCATAATGGGGCCCCTCACCGTCTCACGGTCGGTCAGACAAGCGTGTCCGCTGTCGACGATACTGTATGCCATCGCTGTCGAGCCGCTGCTGTGCGAGCTCAGGAATCGACTACAAGGAATGACGATGACGAACACCAAATTTAAATGCAGAACATAAGCCGAAGACCTGCTGTTTTTAGTACGTTCGGGCAACGAAGCAAGAGCGGCCTTGCATTGGATTAATTTGTATGGTATGGGTACGGGAGGGCTTGCACCCGTGTTCTAGGGGTAGCGTCTTCGGTTCCGGGTTCGAATCCCGCCGCTACTTAAATTTTGATTAATAGTCAGCATTGGTGGTCGAAGACATCGGTCATAAGAAGTCACCCTCATCCAGCCAATGGCCTTGTCAAAGAGGGTGGAGGACCGGACAGAGGTTCTGGGCCCTCTCTTGTCCTTGGGGTGAAAACTTGAAACGTCCCCTAAGAACAATTATATACACGACTGTGCTTAAACTGACACACAATAGTTTTTAGCGCAACGCAATTTGACTTCCAAAAATCCCTACGAAAGAATGGCCCTGACTAACATTAACCTATACGTTTCACAAATCACTTACCTCACAAAAATCTTCGTTACTCAAGCTACTGCAATACATCGAGCGCCACTACTGCCAGCTAAATAAACGATTCAAACTACTGAAGGCACTAACTACTGATAGGCATAGTTAGCAAATGTAAGATTTTAATAGAGAACAAACTATGTATTTACCTCACTAGTCATAATATATATAGCAGTTCATGACACCAAATCTTACAAATTTCAAAATTCCGCCATCTCTCTCCCCACGTCCACCACTGCTGGCCGCTCACCTCCAACTGCGCAACGCTACGCGCTGTTAGCATCCAGCTGCCGCTGCCCAACACTACAATGGCGAGTATTACAACAATGCCAACCAGCCACAGACTGCACACGGCACAGCCAGTGATTTTCATACAGAGCGCTACTTGGCGGCGGCGTTAACAATAAAAAAACCTAAACAGCCTACTTACAAACGGCCCATAAAGGCGGAAGATTCAGAAATGATAATCGGCGTGAGGATGCAGAAGGTAATGGGACCACTGCAATAAAGACCCGTAACGTGTATCCACAGGACATGTGACCTGTAACTGAAAAAGTGTCATGATGATCTCTCCATTGGCATACGATTCCGAAATAGTCCCACATTCGGATCTCTGGGAGGGGACTGCCAAGGGGGTGGTTATCACAAAAAAAGTTCTGCGAGTCGGGACGTGGATTCTCCGAATCTTGAAAGTGGTAGGGAAACTAGAAAATCTGGAAAGGGGAATGCAAATGCTCAATCTAGATATAGTAGGGGTCAGTGAAGCGAAGTGGAAAGAAGACAAGGATTTCTGGTCAGATCCGTACAGGGTGATATCAACAGTAGCAGAAAATGGTATAACGTGAGTAGAGTTCGTTATGAATAGGAAAGTGCGGCAAAGAGTGTGTTACTGAGAACAGTTCAGTGACAGGGGTATTCTTATCAGAATCGACAGCAAACCAACACCAGCAACGATAGTTCAAGTATAAATGCCGACGTAGCAAGCCGAAGGTGAAGAGATAGAGAAAGTGTATTAGGATATTGAAAGGGTAATACAGTATGTAAAGGGGGACGAAAATCTAAAAGTCGTGGGGGCAGGAATGAAATTGTAGAGGAAGGAGTAGAAGGAAAGGTTATAGGAGAGTATGGGCTTGGCACATGGAATGAGAGAAAAAAAGAATTATTGAGTTCTTTAACACGTTTCAGCTAGTAATAGCGAATATTCTGTTTAACAATCACAAGAGGAGGAGGTATACTTGGAAAAGGCCAGGTGATACGGGAAGATTTCAGTTAGATTAAATCATGGTCAGACCTAGATTCCGAAATCAGATATGGATTGTAAGGTGTAACCAGGAGCAGCTGTAGACTCAGATCCAATTAGTAGTGATGAAGAGTAGGCTGAAGTTTAAGACACTAGTCGGGAAGACTCAAAACGCAAATAAGTGGGATACGGAGGTACTATGGAATGACGATATATGTTTGAATGTCTCTAAGGCTATAGATATAGCAATAAGGAATAGCACAGTAGGCAGTACAGTTGAAGGGGAATGGACATCTCTATAAAGGGCCATCACAAAAGTTAGGAAGGAAAACATAGATAAATGTGAAGAAACAGTGGGTAAAAGGAAGAATGCTTCAATTGATCGTTGAAAGAAGAAATTACAAAATTGTTCGGCAACTCAGGGATACAGAAATACACGTCGCTGAGGAATGAAATAAATAGGAAGTGCAGGGGAGCTAAGACGAATTGGCTGCAGGAAAAAAGTAAAGAAACAGAAAAAGAAATGATTGTCGGAAGGACATGCTCAGCATAAAGGAGAGTCAAGACGACCTTCGGTGACATTAAAAGCAAGGGTGATAACATTAAGAGTGCAACGGGAATACAGAGAGAGGATAGGTGGAAAGAACACATTGAAAGCCACAATGGGGGGGGGGGGGGGGGAAGATTTGATGTGATAGTAGAAGAAACAGGAGTCGATTTAGAAGAGATAGGGGATCCAGTACTAGAGTCAGAATTTAAAAGAGCTTTGAAGGACGTATGATCAAATAAGGCAGAAAGAATAGATACCATTCCATCAGAATTTCTAAAATCATTGGAGCAAGTGGGAACAAAACGACTATTCACGTTGGTATGTAGAATGTTTGAGTCTGGAGACGTACCATCTGATTTCCGGAAAGGCATCATCCACACAATTCCAAAGGCGGCAAGAGCTGACAAGTGCGAGAACCATCGTGCAATCAGCTTAGCAGCTCATGCATCCAGCTTGCTAGCAAGAATAATATACAGTAGAATGAACAAGAAAATGGAGGATGCGCTACATGACGATCAGTTTGCCTTTAGGAAAGGTAGAGGCACGAGTGAGGCAGTTCTGACATTGCGATTGACAACGGAAGCGAAGCAAGACTAAAGAAAAATTAAGATACAATATGAACAACAACCAAGAGGGAATAATAAGAGTGGACGACAAAGAACGAAGCGCTCGTATTAAATAGGTTGTAAGACAAGAATGAAGCCTTTCGCCCCTACTGTTAAATCTGTACATCGAGGAGGCAATGATGGAAATAAAAGTAAGGTTCAGGAGAGGTATTAAAATTCAAGGTGAAAGGCTATCAATGACACGATTCGCTGATGACATTGCTATCTTGAGTGAAAGTGAAGAAGAATTACATGATGTGCTGAACGGAATGAACAGTCTAATGAGTACAGGGTATGGACTGAGTGTAAACAGAAGAAAGACAAAGGTAATGAGAAGTACTATAATTGAGAACAGCGAGAAACTTAACATCAGGGTTGACGGTCACGAAGTACATGAAGTTAAGGAATTCTGCTTCCTAGGCAGTAAAATAACCATTGATGGACGGAGCAAGGAGGACATCAAAAGCAGACTAGCAATGGCAAAAAGGGTATTCCTGGCGAAGAGAAGTCTACTGATATCAAATATCGGCCTTAAATAGGGGAAGAAATTTCAGAGAATGTACGTCAGGAGTACTACACGGTATGGTATCGAAGTAAGGACAGTGCGAAAAGTGGAACAGAAGAGAATGGAAGTGTTTGAAATGTGATGCTACAGACGAATCTTGAAAATTAGGTGGAATGATAAGGTAAGGGATAAGGAGGATCTGCGCAAAATCAGAGAGAAAAGGAACATGTGGAAAACACTGATAAGAAGAAGGGATAGGATGATAGGACATCTGTTAAGAGATGAGACAATGACTTCCATGGTACTAGAGGGGTCTATAGAAGGCAAAAACTATAGAGGAAGACAGAGATTGGAATATATCCAGCAAATTATTTCGGACGTAGGTTGCTGCTAGTGCTACTCTGAGATGAAGAGGTTAGCACAGGAGAGGAATTCGTGGCGGGCAGCATCAAACCATACGGGAAGTCGTATGAAAATGCCAAATTCTGGAGCGATGAACATCGGGAGAGGACTCCCGACGGGAAGTGTAGCGCCATTACAACCGATAAACAAGATGAAATGCCTTGGAATTATCTTCATTACAGACGTTCGACGCACTGCGGCACTGAGTACAGACATCTTCCGCAAAAAATTCGTGTGAATGTCCGATGTCATAGGTTAAGGGCTCTAGATATGATACAATGGGTCACCTTTGCCAACACTTATATAGCTTCTCTCATCCTCCCTCCGCCCCCCCCCCCCCCCCCCCCGGCCCCTACTGGCCAAATTTCTTCCTGTGCAGGTGGTGTTGGCACGCCGAATCCTGGTGGCATTAGGACATTTTATGAACACAGGTCTGATTTTTTAAGGTCGGATACGAAACCCTCACCCTTTCTACTAGTCTTGGAGGTCTTGGACTAGTCCATGTACGCCGCTGAACAGTAGCTATTTAAGTTAGCACAATGATAAAGGTATGGACACGACACCGGACAAGTAAGGGGGGCACCTTGATAGACGAACTAGCTCCATCTTCCCATCTGTCACCGGTAGCGGTTGCTCACACCTCACCATCGCTTGTCCACATACGAACGGTTTCTGTGGAGCATAGTTATGTCCATATGGAACCATCGACTACCAGGACGGCAACGGCATGTGGTATATATCGCACCTTGACTCGACGAAGGCGGATTAATGCCGAAGAGAGTTATTGTTTTGTACTGATAAAAGCAGTTTATGTTTGTTATTATTACAACATTAAGTAAAAAAAAGTCCACTTATTTATGTTGTCAAAAAAAAGTGGTAAGACCCTCTGCCTCGTAAGCACGAGACCGGGGTTCGAATCCCTGTCCGACCCAAATTTTTTCTTTTCCCATTGATTTAAATTAATTAACATTCTCATCTAATGTCTGCAATCCTTCCCGCCTAGAAAGAAAGTATTGCCTGCACAAGAGCGGGAAGTACGAATAACATGTTATCTCGACCCACAGGCGTCAAGTAGTCGCCTCTTAATGGAGTAGCATTTTAATTGCGCGGTCACAATACATAATGTTGCTAATGAAATTCGTCATAAATAACCTATTACAATTTGAGAAGAACAATGATGTCCTTACCTACAACAGTAGAGGGAAAAATGACCTTTATAACCCACTGTCGAAGCTGTCGGTGGCGCAGCGAGTAATTCATTATGCAGCAACAAAAATTTTTGATCATTTGCCCAATAACATAAAATGCCTGACAAGTAGCGGAGAAAGTTTTAAATCAAATTTGAAGAGATTTGTCCTGGACAACTGCTTATATTCCACTGAAGAATTTCTTCTCAAAAACTAGTAACTAACAGGGAAATTAAAAAAAAAGCAAATGAAAATTAATTGTAGTTGCAGGAATGGGACTAAAAATGGTAATGTCTTCATTAATATTAACACCAATCGTGTAAACGTGTGCTGTAAGCTGACTCGTTCTACACAATTGCGACAGAGGAACTGTTCAAATGATCTGCGGAACAAGTTGAAACGTCCCCTTTGAACAATTATACACGACTGTGCTTAAACTGACAATATTTTTAGCGCACCGCAATCTGACTTTCAAAAATCCCTACAAAAGAATGGCCCTGACTAACATTAACCTATACCTTTCACATATCACTTACCTCACAAAAATCTTGGTTACTCGAACTACTGCAATACAGCGAGCACCTCAACTGCCAGCTAAATAAAAGATTCAAACTACGGAAGGAACTAACTGCTGATAGGCACAGTTAGCGAATAAAAGATTTTAATACAGAACAAACAATGTATTCACCTTAAGAGTCATAATATAGATATCAGTTCATGACATCAATTCTTACAAATTTCAAAACTCCGCCATCTCTCTCCCCACGTCCACCACTGCTGGCGGCTCACCTCCAACTGCGCAACGCTACGCGCTGTGAGCATCCAGCTGCCGCTGCCCAACACTACAATGGCAGACAACAATGCAAACCAGCCACAGACTGCACACGGCACAGTCAGTGATTTTCATACAGAGCGCTACGTGGCGGCGGCGTTAAAAAAAACTGAACAGCCTACTTACATAGCCCCCAAAAACCTAAACAGCCTACTTACAAAGTGACTACAGAGAAGGTTGGGGAGGGAACTGCTATCGAACTGATCTGGCCTGATCGAGGAACAACATTGGTAATGGTCTTGCAGTAATTTTTAGATAGTTTTAAATATGGAGACGGAAAAATACAGATCAAATGGCTCATGAGAGGACAGTGTACAAACACTGACTACCACCCAACTATAAGCCAGCACTCATATATTGTGTCACCAGCTGAACGATGGAAAATCTGGGAGAAAGTGGAGACGATGAAGCAAGGTGACGTTTTCAAACCTTCAGAGAGTCATGGTCTCACCTTGTGGACCTTGCTTAGAAGGATGCTACGTAGTGTCGACTAACGACGACGGAACAAAATCGTGAGGAAATATGTCTACACCTTGGCATGCATTGATGCCACCCTAGATTGGTTGAAAGGAGCAACGTGTTTCTGAATTAAGGACGTACATACAAGCAACTGACAAGTCAAGGTCGATGAGTCTGAGTAGGGAAATACTGTCCCCATTAGTACTGAAGGCCTATATGGGTTGAAAAGTTATGTCTTTTGGATGTATAACACTCCAGCTACTTTCATACATAAAGTGGACAACTTGCTTCGACATCTAGAAGACATTGTTTATTCGAACCAGACTGAAGAAATCAAAGCTTCCGGACAACGTTGTTGAAATGTGTTAATACTTCAGGCCTCTGCCGGTATCCGAAAAATTGACTCTTCACTGCCCGGGAAATAAGAAGCTTGGGCCACCCAGCGAATGGCGTTGAAGACTGTTCCGATCCAGAGTAAGTACGAGATGTCACAGATTTCCGATTTCTCAACACATTCGCGATGTGGGAAGCTGTCTCAGAATGTGCTCGTACTGGCAGCAATTCATAAGGCGCTTCTGTACCACGTTCCTTGCTATAATTACTGCTGCGAGACGCCATAGTTTCCTAGAACGAGATGCCAGAAAGAACTCGCCTTGTTCTTATGGAGGATAACAGCTTCCTCCGTCCTACCTTTGTATGACCCGTAGTCTGAGCTAGAAATTTCCACTGCCCCTAACAATTATGGGACAAGAGCGGTTCCAGTTAAAAATATGAAAGTTTTATGAAAATTGACATCTAATGCTTCCAGAGCACTCTTTGAAGTGAATTACTTCACAGTCGAGATTGTTATGCAGTTGTTTTGGCCATCAACATGCGGCAGTATTTATTTGGCCAACCATTCATCAATTGACGGACCACCATTCTCCATTGTGGATGACTATCGTGAAGGATCTATCCGATCCGCAGGCAATATGGGCACTGAGGCTTCAGGAGTACACGCAGTGGTATACCATAGCTGATGCAAACATAAGGACTCCGTCTGCCTTGCGGGAACACAGCAGTGTCGATGAAATTTATCTGCTGCATAAAATGACAATGCTGCTGAGCAGAGGGAAGATCCAATACTGCTAAAAACCACAGCTCGAATAAGGTTTACCCAACCAAAGGAGAATTCATATTATATTAACGGATATACTGCAGAGTGAAAATCTCATTCTGGAAACATCCCCCAGGCTATGGCTAAACCATGTCTCCGCAATATCCTTTATTTCAGGAGTGCTAGTTCTGCAAGGTTCGTTGGAGAGCTTCTGTAAAGTTTGGAAGGTAGGAGACGAGGTATTGGCAGAAGTACGGCTGTGAGAAAGGGGCGTGAGTCGTGCTTGGGTAGCTCAGTTGGTAGAGCACTTGCCCGCGAAAGGCAAAGGTCCCGAGCTCGAGTGCCGGTCCGGCACAAAGTTTTAATCTGCCAGGAAGTTTCATGTTGATTTATCATCACCACAGAAAGCCAAGGGTATACGGTAGGCCGTAAAAGTCATGATTTCAGTTTTCTGGGGTGCTAAACTGAATTTGTTGATAGATTATGTTCCCACAAGCAAAAAATTACGGGACAGCACTATGCTAACCATGTTGACTAATGACAGCAAACGACAAGCGAAAAAAGGCCAGGTTTGGCAAGGAAGACTTTCGTCTTTCATTAAGACAATAGGCGCCCACACACCCAAGTGTCGTTGCCAAGGCAAAAATCCATGAATTAAAATACGAATGGTTCCCAGACCCGCTTTATTTACCTCAACTGGCTCCATCAGATTTCCATCTCTTCCCCAAGCTCAAAATTTTCCTCGGAGGACGGAGATTCTCCTCTCCGACGTCCGAAGTTACTGAGCATTTTGGAGGCATCAAAACTTTGGAACATCGCTGGACTATGTACATTAATGTACAGGGAGACAACAAACAACAAAAAAGTCTTCCTGAGTTAAGTCATTTCTTTCAATTCCATTCTGAGAACTTTTGAAAGTACCGTCATATGAAGTTGAGAACTGTAACCCGCCATCAAGAAGACAAAAGCGCAGACGTCACCACACTACAGCGAAGACCGACGATAGCAGCGTCGTGGAAACTGCAGAACTATTGGAATATCGCCAGGCTTCGACGAGGGGGGGGGGGGGGGGGGGGGGGGAGGAATACCGTCGATGTTCCTCATAGTGAAGAGGATGTAACAATACGACAAAAACGCAACGATCTGCCGGCTTTCCCGTACAGAGGACCATAGACAAGTTCTAGATACAGGGTACTTTAATCAGGTTCAATGAGAACTTTTGGAACCATGGGTCGCTGTTCCTCCAGGACAGGGAGCAATAGAGTGAACTGTCGTGGATGCAGTGTGGTGTAGTGGTTGGCCTCCTAGCTGGTGTACTGCGGATTTCCATTTCAAACCCAACCACGAGTAACTACTTTTTCTTTGGTGTCTGTCATTTGTGGAAGCTTCTTTGAGTATATTCAGTTTGTGAAGTTTGTGTATTTTGGAATATTCAATGTCTGTATGAATACCAGCAGTCTGGAATATTCCATGTTTGCGTAATTAGCTGCAAGCTCTGTGAAGGAGTTCAGTTCTGTTCTGGCTGCAATTTGGTTTTCGTAAAGTGACTTGTTTCTGGTACTATGTATTATATTTCATTGACGACCCTGCTTTCACATTTGACTTGAATCTGTTACGAACTGACAATATTAAGTGTACAATCATCTTTCATGAGTATACAAACAAGTCTCAGCAATGATCAAACAGTGCTCTGTGCAAGACTGTACCATGCGATTTCCCTTTTTATCGCTTTCCCCCAGTCTAAGATTTCCTACTATTTTCCTTGTGGTTCTTTTGCTACTACAGAATTATAATCCCCTTCACAATTAGAATTTATTTTCTTTTAGATTATTCAGTTATGTGTGTTATCTCATCCTACAGCTATTCAGTCTACTTACCGTCTGAGGACGTCGTTGTTACATGCACTACTGTGGTGATTCCTGAATTTCTATCTTGAGCATGATAACCCGATGGCTAAGTTGTTCATGGTAGTTTAACTGCTTTCATATTCTCCTGTTTATTACTAGACCTACTCCTGTATTACCGCCATTTGATTTTCTGCTGATAACTCTGTGATTGGGCGACCAGAAAGGCCTTTCTACGTTATCCAAGTTAAACTAACCATTTCTCTTTTAAAATTTAATTAACGCACGTAGCACGCCATATTTGGTTTCTTTCACAGCAAGATTCTTCTAAGTAGTCCGCTGTCGGAGATCCTAATGGTAGATCGCTCCGTCCTGTAATATCAGCATTGGAAAAGAAATTTTGATGTAATGATAATCTCCCGCTACTCCAAGTATCGAATTCAACAGTAGAAAAACTATGTCAAATAATTTTCAAGAATTATTGGTTTCTTTCCTGCAAGAGTCGACGAATAAGGCTGTTTTATTGGCTTATTAATTTATAATCTAACAACAATACATAATTGCCAGACACTACAAGGAATTATTTCTTCTTTTTAATAATGTGCACAATAAGAAGGATATTTGTGTCAAAACTATAAGCACAAAAAGATCCTAGCCTTTCGTAAGAGTAAGGGACGCATTTCCTGCTAGCCGGTTTGGGTCCCGAAAATAATTAAGCCTACAGAGAAATCAGTGGCAAAAAGCATTTTCGATGATACGATGTGAGCCACTGAACTCAGCTTTTGACATTGGACATAGTGGTCAAGGAATGTAATGAATAATTTTAGACAATGTCTGTGAAACTGCAGCTATTGGTAAATATTCATAACAAAATCACGTTCGTTTTCGATTGTGGACGTTTCCAGTGAATAGACTATCATGAGATTAATTTGAGGCAGCAGTGCCAAAGGCACTGAACTGATACAGAACGGCATCTGTTAAGTGCTTAACAGAGATTAACAAGTATTGATGACAGTCCTCAAAAGTGTAACACAGAAATGTCTTTTCAATGACTGACATTAGAATTACCTGTTAGGCTGTTTTAATTAGTAATTTGTAGCAACCGCCGCACTATGCTCTAACTGTCCATTAAGTTACAGTTTCGCACTTGCTACCATTGGTCATTCTTCATCGCCCTGTCACGTACTCCTTTTCTAGCGGTAGCTTCCTCTGCAGCGCCTTGTCTTTACCGACAGGCTCCTGTTTACGCTTCAGGCCAAGAATAACGATGTTTGCTACATGGAAGAGCTACGTTGCCAGACAATTTTAGAGCCTGTGGCAAAGAGCATCTCAGAAATAGCAGCGATAAGCGATTCAGTGTTAGCGGGTTAAGAGCCTGAACGACCTTGTGTGTTCCAAGAGACACCAACACAAGCCATGAAAATTAAATATTTTGTTTGAGGGGAAGGTAATGACTAACGATGCATCATTTTTTAATTCAGATACGTGTACGTCAATAAAAAAAATTTTCCTAAGTCACCAAACACATTTTATTTAATAATTTGAAAATGCGGTCAGTGGATGGAAAATTACTAAGTCTCTAATTGTATAATTTCCGTTGTCGTTTGCTTTAGGACCCACACTTACGTCTTATGTATAACGATGTAGTTTCCAGTGCCCTTTGATATAGAAATACACTCCCAGAAACCATTTTTCTACGCGCGAAATAAGTTAATGACGTAGCTAATTTTGTTCTTTTGAATATGCAGCTATTTGGAAAACATTTTGTTGTCCTCAAGCATCAGAAGCAGCTGCACTGCTAAACTATCGGAATGATATTACATTGTTTAGAGCCGGATTTAGCTGGGATAAGTTGGCTGCAAGCCTGCGTTGCACTTATCGGTGTCTTTCTCACTGAGTATTCTGATATTTGTTTATTGTTGATGTTAATGAAACCTTTGCACATTTTATTGATCTGACCTTCATATTTCATGCTTTGAATTAACATTCAATGTTTGCATCTACCATTTCGTGTTCAGTATCTTTCAGTCACACTTTAGTGCTCGCTTTCTCTTCTAAATGTACCTTTATAAGAGGGGCGATAAATACGTGGTGCCACAATTTTTTTCCCGAATTTCTTTTCAGAATTTTAGTACTCAGTATTACACCCTAACCTTTTGCATACAAAGCCTTACTTTTCAACGTAATATCCTTTCTGTGCGACAGCCTTACGCCACATTACTGGGTGGACCTGTATGCCCATATGGTAACACACTGTTGATCGATCTCGGAGACAACGTCTTGCTGCATCAATAAACTCCCCATCATCCACGTATCGCTTCCCACTGAGTGCATCTTTCATTGAGCCTAACAGATGGAAGTCTGAAGGTACTAGATCCCGTCTGTAGGATGAACGAAGAAGAATATTTCGATGAAGTTTTGTGAGCTCCTTTCGGAGGGGCACACTTGTTTGAGGTCATGAGTTCTCCTAAAAAGTGGAAATTCGTTAAAATGTTTTGTAGCGTCTAACACGCTGAAGTCGTTTCTTCAGTTCCCTGAGGACAGCACAAAATACTTCAGAGCTGATCGTATCACCATGGGGGAGCACCTAAAACCGAGTAACTCCCTTCAGAGTTCCTTAAGATAGTGGCTATGACTTTACCAGTTGACGGTGCGACTTTGAACTGGTCCTCCAGAGGAGAAGTGGTGTGACGCCACTTTAGAACCGTTGTCTTGTTTCCGGTTCGAAGTGAGGAATCCACGTTTCATCATCTGTGAAGACGTTCGACGAAAAATTGTCGCGATCACCTCGAAATACAAGAGCAGTTCCTCGCAAATTATCCTTCGTTGCTCTTTATGGTTTTCTGTTAAGCGATGAGGATCAGAGTGGGCAAACACCTTTGAGTATCCCAACTGTTGGACAAGTGTGTCAGCGTTACCAATAAAGTCGTCCATTTGTACAGCAAGGTGTTTGATTGTGAACCGTCGAGCACCTTGAATGAGAGTGTCCGCACGTTCGAGCTTTGCATGAGTCATAGTCGTGTGCACTCCTGAAAGAAAGGATATCTTCTCTTTCAGGGGTGCTAGTTCTGCAAGGTTCGCAGGAGAGCGTTTGTAAAATTTGGAAGGTAGAAGACGAGGTACTGGCAGAAGTAAGGGTGAGAGAACGGGGCCTGAGTCGTGCTTGTGTAACTCAGTTGGTAGAGCACTTGCCCGCGAAAGGCAAAGGTCCCGAGTTTGAGTCTCGGTCCAGCACACAGTTTTAATGTGCCAGGAAGTTTCATATCAGCGCACCCTCCGCTGCAGAGTGAAAATCTCATTCCCTTTCTAGTGCCGTTAATAGTTATTTTCACGAGCGTACGCGGGACCGATCGCGGCACGGCTGATAATATAGAAGTGAGATATCCGAACAAGAAGTATCTATTATATGTGTCTCTGTCTTACTCTTAATGTTGACACCGATAATTTTTGTTCACTATACATAGCTTGTCCCATAAGCGACCCGGAGCTGTTGACAGTTGTTCTCGCGACAGAATTTATAGGATTTTAGCGGTATGATAATCGGATGAAAAGTATCTTCGTCAACTCTACGGCACTTTCGCGCTACAACTGGACTCTGCGCTCGCTAGAAAGGCAACTATCCACATCCGCATTCGCGATAAGTAGTGATACTACAATATGCTTACAACCTTAGACAGAAAAAGGATCATTCAATGCTTGATCCTGTATTTATAGACATTAAATTCCAGATAGGAAGCACAGCGTTTGAAAGGAATTTAATTCAGCTGCAAAACACACAGAACATCCCTAAAAGGAGAGGATCTTATACTGAACGTTGTCCAGTTTGCATTAGCTATCCAAATCTGAAGGCTGCCGGTGTGATTTCACTCATCTGTGGGCTGCTGGCCACTCGCAGCCTCATTTGCCTTGCTAACGAACAGTGCCTACCGCCTTTACATGGACGAGTGAACCTGCAGAGAATAAGGCTTCGCTCATGAAAAGTTCCAGAATATTTTCGGGATGAATGCTTCTCTGCCCCGTTTCGAATACCTACTGAAGATTCCCATGAGAAGAGTTCTATATCTGCTATTTAGTTAACTCCTTTGATTTCGTCTGAGCAGACGGAGTGCATCGCACTTGACCTGCATCTGACCACCAACTGACACGGCTATAGCAACATTATATTTTGCAAACTGTAACTACAAATAACTAAGTTTGCAATAAAGAACTCTGAAGTATGAAATACAAACTCACGTGGTACTTGTTGCATAGCACTGTTGTAGACCGATATCTAGTAGATCTGTTGAAAAACGTGAGTTCCACAAAATTAAATGTATGCAATGCGTTGATCGCCAAAAGAGTTAAACTCAGACTTGAAATGTAAACTGTACAGCAGTGACTTGTTTTACCGTGACACCACGGTGTTATTCATTTAGAAGCTGATATGAAACGTGTGGACAAACGAGAGACAACACGGAAATATGAAATCACTCAGCTCTCACGACAGGATAACATCAAATAAAAATTCTCCTCTTCCTAAAACCCAATAATCCCATACTGAAAGAGAAGTTTCAAAGAGGAAACATGCAAAACGTAGGGACTGATTACAATAAAAAATCATTGAATGGAAGACATTTCGGAATTGAATAATAAGTGCTGCTTACCATGGTAAACAAGAGAAATGACAATGATGCTAATCACAAATTTACAAGAACGGAAGAGAATCGTGCCGCGACTTCAAGAATCGAATCAACGTGTATTAAGGATAATCATTTATAAACATGTATAGATGCTCTCTCCTCAATTCACATGATATGTGAGTAAATAAAAAAGGCATTGTGAGCCGTAATTTAAAGTAAACGTTCTGGAATGGTGCAAAATGTGCTATAGCCATATTAAATGAAGTAGTTCAAGCTCCGAATTGCTGAGAAGAGTCCAAATAACGAATAGAAGTTCAGTGTTAGCCTACAACTCTAAAAACATTTTGTATCATTGAGATCAACAGTAAATTGGACGAAGTCCGCAATACCAAATATATTGCCGTCAGTTGTAACTATATGGCGTTGTACAGAATGACTGAACTGAAATGACCGGCTGGAACTGAAGACCCAACAACTTTCCACCTGTCCCTACCTGTCACGAGTTTGCACTCACTGACCTCAGACTCTCTCTATCGTCTCACAGATACATAACCCTCAGGAGACATGCCTGTTTTGACGCTGACTCTCTTAAAACGTAGATATAATACGCGGCGGTTACGTGTTTATAAAGTGTAAATCTCACAACATCGCGAAATACGCAAAAACGCAAATAATTAATAAAATAAAATTATTGCGCCACACATTGCTACCTCCACTTCTGTGTTTAGGTTGCATCCGTTCATGAAGTCTCGTTTATTCCAAGCGAAATAAGATTTAAATAGCAGGCAATTTTACTGTTGCTCAATTAATTCATCATTAATATCGTTAATGTTATTAATTTAGAACTGCTATTTGAACTTCTGAGGGTGTAGGTTAAATAAGTAATTACCCCACATATCTTTACCATTCTGTTTGAGTGTTAGGCTTTGATTAATTAATTCTCTGTCAGTTAAAATGACATAGAGCAGAAACTGAAAATGAGAAAACGCTGGCGTTGCTGACCACTGTTGCAATTTCACGCTGCCGGTTTCCGCTTATATCTATTTCGTAGCTATACGCATTTGCACGCAGCAATGTTTTAAGAGCCTTGGGTAATTTCAGGAATCGGAATACACGTTTCAGCTTCCACGGTGTTTGTCTTACTGACGAAATTAAAGTGGCAATGAATTCGTCTTCGTTTTAATGTAGGCAGGTGGGAACGTATAGGTCAGTTTTATGGCTAATATTCTGGCGTTCGCGCACGGTAGTTAGCGCAATGTGCTCGCCCGGCGGACGGGCGCTGCATCCACTCTGCTCTCAATGGCTGTGTTTTCCGAAAACCAGTGCCGATTCATATTCAGGAGTTTGCCTCCACTATGCGAGTTCGACTACCTGACACTGCCCACAACTTAACGGCAGACCTCTCGTCAAAATTCACATCAACCAATTACTGACTAGCGACTGGATGCGTACTCAGTAATTTCATGTCATAATTTCTTATCCTCTGGTAAGTCTCAAAAAATGCGTGCTATAAATGTACGAAAAACCATTCAAATTTTCAATTCCTGTGTATTCGTATCTTGCAAACGATGATCATCTAATTCTCTTAACTAAAACACTGAAACAGCTTGTGCAAGCTCATGAAGAAATGTCATGTTGAAACTCCAGACAGTTCACAACAGACCAAAACTAATAAAACTACTGACCAACCATCACTTTTCAACTACGAAGGCCCCAGGGACCTTCATGTTACTGTTAAGCCCAAGTCTTTTAATCTCACGAATTCGCTTTACGTATATCCGCTTAACGTCTCCTGTATGTATCCTGCTCCAACTAATAAGGTTTCCACATTTCCTCAAACACCTGCAATACTTCCGTCAGTCATATGTCTTCTACAGAACTTAATCCAATACCTCATTGAATTGGTCGCCGTTTAAGTTAACGTATCGTTCTTAAAATTTTCTACCTTCCTTACACTTCCACGCACATGCCGGGGGAAATTTCAATTATCTTCCCCTCTAAGGTCAATAAAATCATTCCTGTATTCCTCCCATCTTGTGTACTATAATATACTAATATAATTTCCTAATGAAGGCGTCTAACGCACCCTTTCTTGTATAGCTGTGATCCGAGACACCTTCTCCCACTTCACATCCCGTCCCTAATCACTTTTCAGTATTCAGCCGATATTCTGTTTTTGCTGTGAACTATAGCTCCCGTTCCATCTGCATACAAAATCCTTACCCACAAAACGCTACAGGTCATAGAATCATTATCCTTATAAGAATGAAATCAGACATCATCATTATCTCACTAACTTTATAATCATCATTTTTATTCTCATCAATTTTCATTCAAGGACTGTAGTGTAGATAGATGGTGTCTGTTAGCCTCCGTCTGCTGTACTAGTAATAAGTCTATAAAACCGTCGTGTCTGTCTACTAGACAAATTTTCGTGCTGTTTCAGCACATAGCTTGAGCATAGTTTGGGGCACCGCTTAAGTCTTAGTTCATCAAAATCGGATAATGGTAAAATATCGTGATTTAAGTTTTTACTACAACTTCCTTGTCTGTCTGTGTCTCTGAAAAAGCTAAACTCCAAAACTACTAGATGATGATTCTGAAGGGATTATCGTAAGTAACTTGAATATAGCTTTAGGCTCCATAGAGCTTTGCTTGGTCAAATCTGGATCACGAAAAAAACGGGTTTCCATGTATATAATAAAAATATACATATTTTTGTATGTTCAACATCTCCTCCGAAACAACTGGAGCGGTTTCCTCCAAACACCGCACATATGTCACTTGCCGCCCGGAAAGAATTTCTGGCGGATAGTAACCACCTACCTATCAAAGACGTATCGGTAGGGGGTGAGAATCGTATGTAGATCACGACGCGAGAATACCTAGACTTTAATCATTCAGTATTTTAGAAAGAGAGAACTTAATGAATTGGAACAAACTTTACATGTTATTTCAAAACGTTCAGAAAAATTATCTCGCTGGCACCACCACAAAAAGAAACCTCCTCAGGTTCCGCATGTCGTATACGATACACCAAATTGGTAAATTTTGTTTAGCAACAGCTCTCATGTAACGCCAGAGACACATGTCTAAGTAGTTTCTCAGGCGTTCGCGAGATATCAGCATGGATCCCTGTGAGTTTCGGTGGTATGGCGCGCAAAGTGACGAGTGCATGCGAGAAAAGGCGGACAAAATGATGTCGAGATATTGTAAGTACCCGTTTATGTAAAGTGCTTTACATTTTGTACTACCATAGCGTGCATAATATTTGAGGAAAATACTACTGCTCGATATATAAGCATTTTAAAACCAGGGAAGAATATTTCTCACTGTGCTACAAAAGGCTTTGTGCACATGTGTTGGATAGGACACAGTGGATCTGAAGGTGTATTACTGTGTACACCAGAATACATGTTCCAAAAATTATTGAGCAATAGTCAATCACTATCCTTAGTCTTATATTATCAACGTTACATTAATTGTTTAATGTTGTGATTATAATTATGGATTTTTGTTTCGTTTAAAGTAATTAAACCTTTCTTCACTTCTTTAGTGTCAGATGAACAGATCCTTGAAGAGTTGGCTAGATCTCTGGAGTTCGATGGAGACATCTCAGAGCTTGAAGGTTTATTCAGTAATGAAGAATGCAATAAAGATAGTGTTTTAGCACCAGAACTGGGAAGTGATGCCGATTCATGTGAAGTTGTCTCACATACTGTGACTGATCAGTTTTGTAGACATAAATCCAGAATTGTCCACCCTTGGTGCCATACAGGGTCTTTGAGCCATTACCACCTGCACCAGCATTTGAAGAAACTGTTTGGCAGGGGAAATACTGTGAGACAAGAGAATATTTCCTGAAATATATTCCTTACGGTGTTTTTGAGCTGTTGTCATCCTAAAGCGATCAGTCATCTTTTTCACGCACGGGGAAATCACTAAATACACCACCTCAATAGATTATGCCATTTTTTGGCATCTCAATCGATATGTCATGCCTTGGCTACCACAGATTAAATATGTATTGGGCTTTCGGGACGAGATTGATGTAGCAGGGAAAATGTCCAGAAAGCGGTTTTTGCAGTCAGAAGTGCAATTAAACTAGTTGTAGACAGTGATGTGGCTTGTGATGTGAGACCAAAAGATAAATATTGGAAAATTCGTCCTCTGCTAAACACGGTCAGAGAAGGCTGTTTAAAAAATCCTAGGACACAGAAGGTGTCCACTGATGAACAAATGATTCCTTCCTGGGGCAAGACAATAATGCGGCAATACATTCGTGGAATCTATGAAGGGAAAAGTAGTAATGAGACAGGCAACTACGCTACCTGAAGGTTTTGAAATTACAAGAATTTTATTTATATATTAAATAAATAGGTATTTTTTACGATTTTAAAGCTATAAACAGGCTTCAACGTCGAATAGGCCCTAAAATTACATGGATTCTCGGTTCATTAGTCATGAAATGCATAGTCACAATTATACACTCCTGGAAATTGAAATAAGAACACCGTGAACTCATTGTCCCAGGAAGGAGAATATTGACACATTCCTGGGGTCAGATACATCACATGATCACACTGACAGAACCACAGGCACATAGACACAGGCAACAGAGCATGCACAATGTCGGCACTAGTACAGTGTATATCCACCTTTCGCAGCAATGCAGGCTGCTATTCTTCCATGGAGACGATCGTAGAGATGCTGGATGTAGTCCTGTGGAACGGCTTGCCATGCCATTTCCACCTGGCGCCTCAGTTGGACCAGCGTTCGTGCTGGACGTGCAGACCGCGTGAGACGACGCTTCATCCAGTCCCAAACATGCTCAATGGGGGACAGATCCGGAGATCTTGCTGGCCAGGGTAGTTGACTTACACCTTCTAGAGCACCTTGGGTGGCACGGAATACATGCGGATGTGCATTGTCCTGTTGGAACAGCAAGTTCCCTTGCCGCTCTAGGAATAGCAGAACGATGGGTTCGATGACGGTTTGGATGTACCGTGCACTATTCAGTGTCCCCTCGACGATCACCAGAGGTGTACGGCCAGTGTAAGAGATCGCTCCCCACACCATGATGCCGGGTGTTGGCCCTGTGTGCCTCGGTCGTATGCAGTCCTGATTGTGGCGCTCACATGCACGGCGCCAAACACGTATACGACCATCATTGGCACCAAGGCAGAAGCGACTCTCATCGCTGAAGACGACACGTCTCCATTCGTCCCTCCATTCACGCCTGTCGCGACACCACTGGAGGCGGGCTACACGATGTTGGGGCGTGAGCGGAAGACGGCCTAACGGTGTGCGGGACCGTAGCCCAGCTTCATGGAGACGGTTGCTCCATGGAGCTCCGTATGCCACGGCAAACTGGCTGACACTGACGGCGGCGGTGCACAAATGCTGCGCAGCTAGCGCCATTCGACGGCCAACACCGCGGTTCCTGGTGTGTCCGCTGTGCTGTGCGTGTGATCATTGCTTGTACAGCCCTCTCGCAGTGTCCGGAGCAAGTATGGTGGGTCTGACACACCGGTGTCAATGTGTTCTTTTTTCCATTTCCAGGAGTGTATGTGGACCGATATTTTACGTCAGTTGAGGTCCTAGACTGCCTACACTCAGACAGAGGCTGTCAGGCTACAGGGACAATACAGTCTTGTAAAGGTCCCAGTGCGAGCGATCTTCAGTTGGATGCAGAAATGAAAAAGGCTGGTCGGGTAGCAGTTGATCAGTCTGTTCGTGGTGATGGACAAATTGTCATTATTAAATGGTATGACAACAAATCTGTAATTGTTGCCTCATCTACAGAAGGAAAGTTGCCTCTAGGATGGTACAGGCTTTGGTCTAAGCACCACAAACAATATGTCAATATCAGCAGGCCTCTTGCTATCAAAGAATATAATGAAAACATGGGTGGCCTCGACATCCTGGATCGTATTATTGCTGTTTACAGACAAACTGCAAGAACAAGAAAGTGGACAGTGCGAATGATCCTGCACCTCTTTGGTTTTGCTTGTGCTGCAGCATGGATAGAGTACAGGAGAGGCTGTAATGCACTGAAGGAACGAAAGAAAAATATGATGGACTATCTACAATTGAAAATTGAGGTATCAGAGTGGCTTATCCATTTAGGAAATGATACATCTGATATTAATTACGAATCTACAAATGAACATAAAGAAGTGGGTACTGCTTCCAGCTCCTCGAAAAGACAAAGTCTTCCAGCAACAATTCCGAGTGATGCTAAACGAAACAGCAGTGCTGTTCACATGCCGGAGGTCACGATCGATGAAAAGACTCATCGTTGTAGATGACTAGGTTAGAGCACGAGTTTTCTGCACAGAATGTAAGATTCATTTGTGCCTCGTGAAGGGCAGAAATTGTTTTCGAAATTTTCACACGAACTGAACTCAGCGAGAAAAATCAGGGTATGTTAAAATAATATAATTTAAAAATATTAACACTTTGATATTGTACAATGAAGTTTGTTCCTGTGTTATACTTACCAAATAAATCGATATTGTAACTTACGGAGTCACATACATTCATTCCACAATTGTCTCTCTTCCGTGTGCCACAATGTGTCGTGTATATCAGATTCTCAAAAAAACTAATCAAAAAAATTTGAAAAACAGTGTTTCCTCACTAATGTTGACCATAACAGCGAACGAAACTCAATTTTTTTAATAAACTTAAATTTAGAAGGTAGAGGATCTGAAGAGGTTAAAGGGAAAATGTTTATCGTTGAATATATTTTAGCTGTTCATTTTTTCATCAGGCGTGACTTTTTAATTTATTACATCTTTACCAGTAACTATATTAACGACACGTTTTTGCAAACAATCTTCAAGTAAACTACTGACAGTAACTGAAAAATTATATCATTTTAAAACATATAGGATACAGGACGTCATGAACATTGACCTGAGTAAGTAACTGCGGCATCATGCATTACTAACACGTTGAATCGATTTCTATGAAATTGGTATGAAGGTAACTTGAACCCCGATGCAGAATACAGGCTATTTTAGGAAGTGTGTAGCACAGGATACTTACTGATTTTAAGAATATTACGCAAACAAAGGAAAAATATGTACTCTTTGAAAAAGCTGTTTACTCTTTGTTTTTGAATTTTATCATATTTGTCGAAATGCTTTTAATATTTAATATGTGTTGCGCGATACGTTCCAAAGTAATGAATACAATGCTTATACAATCTTCAACGTGTTTAATCCATACTTCCAAACCACATCTATAGCACTATGCGTACATGCACATTCCTACCCGTGTCCTTCTGGACGCAGGGGAAGAGTGGGGAGCAAAGACACGAGGTGTGCTTACCCAAACTAGGAATACGTGAAGGCGCTGATATTGTTACACGAGTAGAGCTTACTTGACCTGCCATCAATCATCGTAACAAATCTACTGATAAGCAACCTTAGCCGTGGGTAAGTGCATATAAAGACTGAAAACGTCCATCCAGAAAAATTTTAAAATCTGAATTGATTGTTTTCATTTTTTGCTAAATGTTGAAAATCAGTCATTACAATATAGAAAATTTAAAACAATGAAAACACATGACAGAAACATAAGTAGTCAAAAAGCTTTCTGAAGTCACCTTACTGGTTTTCTAGAAGGGGATGTATCACCTGCGACGAAATGTATCTGTATGGTCAGCTGTTGTCACGTAGCCATGACGACACCTACCACAAAGAGATGCAACGCCCCCTGGGCCACATTGAAAAAACCTTTTTTAGGGTGAGAAATGTTGCCATAATGTTTTTTTTCTTTTGAATTTTCATTCTTATATTTTATAATAGAGCTTCAATAGATTGGAAATAACAGCTCAGCCAGTTGCTAAATACAGTGGTTTTAAAACCTGGCAAATGTTTCGACGGTTTCGAAACCGTCTTCTGCAGAAGTTATTGTACATATAATTACGTGTCATAAGTATCCAATGTGGGAGTCGTTTACTCTGTCTTATACACGTGTGTGTCATCTACTTGCTTACCATTTAAAACACGGGATGTAAAAGCAGCAGCGTTCTACTATAGAGATTTATCTTAGAAAGTTTTTAAAATACCACTCAGAGCTCTACAGCAGAAGGCCACTGTTTTTAAATCATGTCTTTCGAACAGCGTTTACCTTGATGACACGCATATGTACCAGACAGAGTCAACAACTACAATATTGCTTATATATAGTATATGATTCTACTCACAAAACCCTCTGATGAAGACAGTTTCAAAACTGTCGAAATCTTGGTTTAATAAACTTGTACTTTGAACTTGAATAGCTGTTAATTCCAGTCTAATAATGCTCGCGCATGCACAGTTACCGAAGCGCAGCCATGTTCGCGATTTATAATAATCCAAATTGTTATTATTACTGACAAAGATACATTCATGTAAAAATACTGAAAGATTTTTACCAACGTCGAAAAAGGATTTCATATGTTTCTGTATCTGTGCATACAGTAGTTTAATTTTTGATGTTATGATTCATGATTTTTAAAAAAATTAAGAATGTCCTCATATTTTAATTATTTCTGAATAGACACCTTTACTGTTTTTTTTATGAAAACTTGATGATCTCCTACGCTCACAACGGAATGTCACGTTCGAATGACCAAACCTGTTACCACGGCCGTTTCCAGTACTTCCACGTACAGTAATTGGCAACATTTTTGTAGTGTCTTCCTGAATATATCCTCTCCCCTTTCTATTTTAATATATATAAATCAGTCATTATTTCCGCAGAAAACAGCTTGAAATTCTGATTCAGATACAAACAATAAATAATTTATAACGAGCAGTGCAGTGATTGATTTGCTCGCTTTACATCAAATGAACATTAGCACTAGCAATATTGTTTATATTAATTACTTTCTATACCTAAAGATTCTGGGAAAGCATGATCTATTTTATTCTATGCCGAATATATGCTACAGTTCCAAAGCTAAAAACTCTGTGTCATATAATTTTTCTATCCGGATTCCTGCCATTTGCGATTATTAAGTTACCAATTGCTTCAGCTGAGGGTGCTTAATGCTATGACTCTAATCCTTGGCTAGTTTCGGGCTCCTCCCCTTTACTTCAACTGAGAGAGGTGGCGCATTGCTTAGCATTACGGAGAACGATGGTTAAAATCTCCGCCTGGATATCCAGACAGATTTCCACATACTTCTCAAAAACTGCTCCAGACAAATTCCAGCACAGTTCCCTCAGGATCGCAGTCGACTTCTTCCCATCCTTTTTTATCCGAGCTTGTGCTCCGTCTCTAATGACTGTGAAGTCGATGGGACGCCAAACCATAATCTTCCATTTCTTCCATTCTTTCTAATTACTCTCTAGGGGTTCTGCAGTGAGAGAAAGGATTTAGCAAAGGATTTGGCTTATCCAGCGTCTCATGGCGGGTGTTGAGAAAGAATTCGCCTACTTTACTCTATGTTTCTTGTCACTTGCACTTTCATTTAATTCTTTGCCAAGAAAACAACAAATTGAGGATCTTATTAATTCCTTTGGAAACTCATACAAACGTATTTCAGATAAAGCTACGTTACTTTCGAAATGCGACTGTCTGTCAACTAAAATAACAGCTTACAATTTCATAATATCAAGCTTGTGTCTAGTAGCAAGTCAAATATTCATCAATGTAGCAAAATAAAATAGTTATATCAGATTGTTCCCTTGTTTCTTTTTAGACTAGGCATGATATTGCTCTAGTGGAATTAACATGGAAAATGATAATTTGTTTCAAATATTAAAAGAAAACACATGTTCAGAAACATCGTGAGAATTAGATTTCATAATGACCAATACACAGAAGTGAATGTTTGTGGATTAATGTTGAAAAATAATTAAGTCTGAATTGTAACTATATATGGATTCTACCAGAATATTTTAAACTATTTGTGAGCAACATATAGTCCTTACAGTGCTACCTGTCAGACATCAGTAAGTGGCCAATAGTGTGTGGTGTAGATTTTCTAAAGGATTCTGACAGTAAAAATTATCTCTGAACCTTATTTGGATCCAAAAATTCTATCATTTGAATCCAAAAATTCGATCCAAGTAATTAACTTTGCAACACACGAGGCATAACATAACAGTTAATCAGATAAATTCGCAATTGCGAATAATGGCTACCAGCAGCTGTAGAACGGAATGACAATGAAAATTTGTGACAGACGGGAACTCGAACCCGGATTTCAAGCTTCGGGTTCAAGTCCCAGTCCGGCACAATTTTTATTGTCGTCATTCCATTCTACAGCCTATGGCAGTCATTACTCGGAATTGCGAATTCATCTGATGTGTTGAGTAACGGCTGTGGTCGCCACAGTGCATCGTCACCAGAATAACACAGGCATTGCAATATCGTAACTAACTGATAATGTTTTCTTTGATGAAGCTCAAAGGAAGAGAGGAACTGCATACTCAGTAACTAATGCTTTCCCTGATCATGATGCACAGTTAAGTAAGACAGTGTCTCACAGTATAGAAAATCAGTCAGAGTTATTAACAAATCCAGAAAAATATATCCATGATGTCCAGGGATGAAATTTTATAACGAACGGAACGTTAACATAAAATCTATGATAAAATCATATTTTTATTTTAAAGTATTTTTCATCATAAGCTAATCAGAAAGGACATTACATAACCAGGCAGAAAACCATGGAACACCAAAGGGATTAAAGTATCAAATGGAAGGAAAAGGGAAATGTATCACTTGGCAAGAACAAAGGAATATCTTGCAGCATTTGCACATTAGAATATTGCTAACAGAATTGATTAAAAATCACGGAAGATGCACATGATGTCAGAAATCAGTAAATCTTCACACTTATAACCATACGGAATGTAATGAAGCGATCAACAGAACAATGGGCCACAGAAGAAGGTAAAATCACTGTTGAATTCAACATAAAGGCTATAAATGATCAGTAGAGGTATCAGTTATGTTTAATAATAACTTTATTAATGTAGTAGAAAATACAGAGACAAATAACTCAACACAGAAATTATAGCAGTACGTTGAAAGAATGAACTATTTTGTAATTCAATTGTATGAACGTATCACCAACAGCTCATTCTGAAATTAAGGGAGTTGTGTACTCTCTGAGATGTAAAAGCTGATCTGAATTCGTTCCCATAGAATGGGGCTTGTATTATGTGAGCTATGGACTGCATCACTAACTCAAGCATTTTTCCAGAGACATTAAACCCTACTGTTAAACCTGTTAAACCACTCTATAATACAGGTGACACGTGTCAATTACTATCAACTTGTTTCGCTACTGAGATCATTTCCCTTAACTTTTGAGAAGGTGACAGTTTCTAGAAAAGTATCTCTTATGAGGAACAATAATATCCTCGGTAAATAACAGTTTGGCTTGAGAAAAGTTGCTTAACTGAGAGTGCTATTTGGACATTCACTCACCATATTTTGCAGCCATTAAATAACAAAGTAGCATCTGTCATGATATTGTCCCCATATATATTGATGTTTTATGCAACTCATGTTATCACCAACCAATATCATATTTAACCAAAATAATGCAGAAAGTTGCACTTCATAATTAAACCAATGTAATAACGGGAGGTTCTTCTGAATAGGAAGAAACTGCATATGTTGTTCCCCAAGGCTGTGTCTTAGTTTCGCTGTTGTTCCTCACATATGCAGGTGATCTTGCATATAACATACAGCAACTAGATTTAGTTGTTTTGTGGATTATATTAGTGTCATAATTAATCTAAGCATATATACAGAAAAGGGAAAATGCTAAACAATGTTCTTGAAAATATCACTAACAAATTTTCTGCGAATGACCGCCCAGTGAGCCTCAAAAAGACAACAAATCTTTAGTTCTGTATACCTGGAGGTAGTACACCAATGAAAATTTTAACACATGGTCAGGAAATAACAAACGTGATGGAAAATTTAAAATTAATAGGTATCCATTTTGAAGTTAATTTAAACTGGAAAAAGCATATTATGGGACTACTAAACAACTTACTTCAGCCAGATTTACACTTTGAATCACGCCAAAATTTAGGCAAAGACCAATTGGAAATTCGTCATATTTGACGTAATTAGTAGTGTCATATGAAATACTGTTCTGAGGTATCAAATCTTTTAAAAAGACGGTTTCCATTGCTCAGAAACATGCAGTAAGAATAATACACGGTATTCACTCACTATCATCTTAAGGAGCTAGATATTCTGACTACTATTTTGCAGTGTATTTGTTCCCTCCTGAAGTTTGTATTAAATAATCCACTACAGCTCAAAAGAAACAATGATGTACACAATTACAATACCAGCAGAAAAAAATTTATTACTCTACATTAAGGCAGTCTTCAGTAGTAAAGGCTATGTACAATGCTGCAATCGATGTTTTTGTTTACACTCCTAGTATCGTAAAGTAAATGCCTAGTAACACAAAGTAAAATGTCAAACAAACTGAAAGGTATCTCCTTGGCCACTCCTTCTATTCTGTACAAGAATTTCTATTATTGTTATGTGTATAAGTTGGTGGATAGGAATTATTAACTCATATCTATGCATAAAGTCTAACTGTCAGTCTGTTGTCATATTTACAAATTAATTTCTTTGAATGCAAAATAATTCTTTCCACATCATTACAATATATCATGCAATTGATCCATGCAACTTGAGTCTAGGTAACTAAATAAGTGCATGGAACACGGTCATAATAAAGCAAGCAGACCAGTAATTCTATACACACAGTCGTATAGTAGTGCTTATCACAAAATTAGTTATGAGATTTAAGTTCTTGATGTGGTCAAAATTTTAATTGTAAATGGTAATCCTTCAGTTGTTTCTCTTTCGAGCATGAACACTTATTCATCAGCAGCGATTCTGCAAATAATGCAGAATACTCCGCTAACAGTTCTGCAATTGGGAGCACTGTGCTTCTTTGTAAGGTCCCGTAAGTCAGTGACAGCAACAGCGTCAAACTGATAGCCCCCTATAAACAATGAGGCTATGAGGCTGAACATTTATTATATTTGGAGGAAGAAAAATATAATGTGGATATAATTCAGAAAGAAATTTAATGTTGAAAAGAGAGACAGAATTAAATCCAGATTTGACGGAGGGCAAATGTACTAGCAATTCGAATGAGGTTCAATGTCTATGAAGGTGGTGTGGTTATGATATCGTCAGCTGCAGGTAAATTTTAAGATGTTTTGGCAGATGTAAGGGGTGGTCTTTACTGTGAATTTCATGATGATGTGGCGAGACACGGTGTAAATGTGTATGATGAATTTTATGATTAAGTGGCGGTAGTAAGGGAGAGGTGAAGATTTATTTTAAATGATGAAGTTACATGCGAGGATCTTGCAGCTAATGAAACTGATGCTTTTGAGAAACCAATCATAAGCGCATTCATTTCTATAGAGGAAGGTAAACAGAGAGCTCTTGACAGAGACATGAAATGAAAATGGGGGTTGAAGCCGATATTGCGGAATAGAGGTCATATTCTTTAATGCAGAAGTATTTTTCTAATTTTTTTGTGAAAATAATAAATATAAAATGGCTAGGGAGCTTGGATGGCGAGAAGACGAAACAGGTGTGAAGGCATAATTTTTCAATTTGTTTAAGGTAGAGTGCGATATGGAAGAATTTTCTATTAATACGTGTGCCATAAACGCAGAAGATAAGGCGAGAGATAAAGAAAACGATTTGTTGAGGGAGAAATATTTGGAGTGGGCAGATAGTGATAATGCGTTCACCATTGAATAGACCGATATATGTGACGAAAAAGCGTGTGTGCTTCTCGACTGTAAAAATAGTGTTGCAGTAGTATCAAAAATTTAGCAGATATATAGACTTTATTCAATGGACTTACGACGTCAAATGGATTGATGAGGGAAAAATTCTAAACTCTGAGCAAGAGAGAAAGTGTTGGAAAGCAAAATTTGAAATATACTCTCTCTGGTACACAAGGTGTTATGCAAGGCAAAGGTGACACACTTGAACTTCGTGAAAAATGAAAGTAATATTGTGTAGATGTAAGTAAATATATAAGTGTATTCAGTGTGTAATGTCTAAGATTTTTCTTTTAGGTTAATGTTTTATGTAAATTATAGATGCAGGCAGTACGAATGGCCCAAATTTGAGGTAGGGAGAAAAGAAGGCATAATTTTGTTTTCTGAAGGGCAATAGAGATTGGTATGGAGAGTGATACCTTAATTTGTGGCACAGGAATTTTATTCATTTAGTGTGCAAGTTAATTTTTGTAGGAAAATTTCATTGGGCCACATTAATTTCACTACAAGTGTTATTTTGGATGAGTTTTGTATGTCGTCGCAAGTACTTACTTATTGGTAGGTAAAGTATACTGTATATTATTCGTATGGGAAAATTTATTGTGTGGGTTACATTTAATTTTAAGTAAGGGAGTACATTTAAATGCGTATTTTTATATTTGAACACTGCAGCTCGGGTAACCTTAGTGGGCAGAAGGCTA